>NC_134831.1:113059917-113157461 GCF_004210375.1 Tachypleus tridentatus
TTAAATAACAAACATTAACAACAACTAATTAAACATTTAATTGCAAAACCAGGTAACCTTAGCTACAGAAGAACATTGCTTAATAACAAACAATTAACCTTAGCTAAGAAACATTGTAATAACAAAGAATAACCTTAGCGACCAGGAAACATAATTACAATAATAAACAATAGCCTTAACTACAAGAACATAGAAGTTAATAAACAAACAATAATATGGCTTCTGGAAACTATAGAAGTTGTAACGAAACAATGGCCTTGTTGCAGAGAGCATCCTTAATTACAATAATATTAACCTTGTTACAGAAACATTAATGATTACAAAACAATTATTAGCTACAGAGCATTACTTACAATAACAATATTTAGGGACAGACGATGATTAATAACAAACAATAAACTAATAGCTACAGAGACATTGCTTAATAAACAATAACCTGGCTAGAAACATTACTTAATAACAAAACAATAACCCTTAACTAGGCTTATAAATTAATGAAACAATAACCCTTAGCTACGAGCATTACTTAATGGCAACGAGAATAATCACAGATTTTGAAACATTACTTAATAACAAAGAATAATATGGCACGAGGCGTTGTAATAACAAACAATATCAGCCTGAGCATTACTTAATAAACAAATTAATAACCTTAATTTACAGAGCAATTTAGCAATTATAAACAATAGCCATGGTTACGGAGCAATTACTTAATAACAAACAATGGCTTAACTACAAGCATAAATTAAATGACAAACAATAACCCGCTAACTACAGTATTATATAATTACAAACAATAACCTTATTTACGAAACATTACTTAATAACAAAGGAATAATCCGCAGTTTGAGAATTTGCTTAATAACAAAGAATAACCTTAGCCAGAGCAATTACTTAATAACAAACCGTAATAACCAACGGCAGGGAACATTAGGTCAATAAACAATGAAATAATGATTACCAACAGAGCAATTACGCAAATTATAAACAATAACCATGGCTTCTGAGCAATTATGATTACAAAACCAATAATAAGCTACAGAGCATTGCTTAATAACAAACCAATAACCTCAGCTACGAGAACGTTACAATAACCAACAATGTGCCAGCTACAAAACATTGCCAATTATAAACAATAACCTTGGTTACAGAACATTACTTAATAACAAACAATAACCATGGATTACAGAGACCCATTATGGCATGGGCAATAACATAACTACAAACATGGAATTAACAACAGCAATAACCCAGCCTACAAGGCGACCTTAATAATGAACAATAACCTTGGCTACAGGCAGCAATAACCAAACAATAGCATGGCTACGAAGTATGGCGCTGACCATAACCTTGGCTACCCAGAGCATTGCTTAATAACAAACAATAACCTGGCTACGAGAATATTAGCAATAACCAGACAATGACAGCAACTTCCGGAGCGATTAATAACAAAAGGTAACCTTGGCTACAGTATTACTTATCAACGGTAACCTTAGCTTCTGAGGCCTTATAGATTACTTATTAAAACCAAATGTATGGCTGCGAGTATTACTTGTTTACAAACCAATAACCTGGGTTGCAGAACATTACTTAATAACAAACAAGTAACTGGCTACGAACATTGGCAATAACAAACCAGTAACAGCAGCTACAGAGCGGTGGCAATAACAAACCAGTAACCTTAGCTACGAAACATTTGCTTAATAACAAAATAATGGCGACAAGGAGCATTGCTTAATAACAAACAATAACCTTAGCTACAGAAACATAAATTAATAACAGGCAATAACCTTAACTACAGAACATAGAGTTAATAACAACAATAACTTTATTTACAGACACATATGAGGTGCAAACAATGGCAACTAGCTGAGTAATGCTTAATGACAAACAATAACCTTAGCTACGAACATTGTTAATAACAAGGCAATGGCAAATGCAAAGGCATTTTAGCAATGACAGATAATAACAACCAATACCGCAAGAACGTGCAGCCAACAGTGGCTTAGCGGCTACTTAGAAACATTGCCAATTACAGACAATAACCTTGGCTACAAAGGCAATTGCTTAATAACAAACAATAACCTTAACTACGCAGGCATGGAATTAATGAAAACAAAGGCAAATATTGCTTAACTACAGGGGGAGACATTACGAACCTGAACAATAACCTTAGCTACAGAGCATTGATTACTTAATTCAAGGCAATAACCTAGCTACGAGAGGCAATTACTTAATAACAAATAATAATATAGCTACAAAACATTACTTAATAAAAGAACAATGGCAATCTGCAAGGTACTGCTTAATAACAAACCAATGTATGGCTGCAGGCAATACTTATTACCAGAACCAATGGCATGAGGTTGCAGACGTTATTTAATAACAAACAATTAGTAGCAGCTGCAAGGGCATTAACCTTGGAAACAATGTATGGCTACGAGAACATTACGAAATAAAGCAAACAATAACAGCTACGAGCCATAAGTTAAGAACAAACAATAATATGGCTACAAGAGCATAAGTTAGACAAACAATAACAACTAACCCAAAGGAGACATTTACTTAATTACAAAACCAATGAAAACTGGCTACAGAAACAATTGCGTAATAACAAACAATAACCTCAGCTACAGAACATTACAATAACAAACAATAACCAAAACTAAGACGCATTACTTAATAACAAACAATAACCAGCTAGCATAATACATCGGAACCACGCATTTATCATAACTTAACATGCAGTTATTATTATAACTGATTTCTTAGTTAATACCCTGATTGTTATAGTGGCATTTTCGGTTATAAATCTAATGAGCTCAGTAAGTTCGGTATGCTTAGGATATTTATGTGATTTGTAAATCCGTATAATTACAAAGTTAATTTCACAAAACAATCCGTATGATACATATATAACTACCATGTTGAGCTTTTATTTTTTAGAATAATCATGAACTTTAACTGTAGGATCTAAGGTTTCATAATTAGAGAGAAAGAAAAACCAAGAAAGATGGAGAAGGTTCATAGAACTGAACAACGAAGGAAGAATAGTAAAACCAAGGTTAAATTCATTCGTGATGACGCTACTTGAAGTAAAATGTGTCTCAGGATGGCTGGTATGGGTTTTATCACTTTTACTAATAATCTCAGGACTGGCTGGTATGGGTATTATCACTTTTACTAATAATCTCAGGATGGCTGGTATGGGTATTATCAACTTTTTACTAATAATCTCAGGACGGCTGGTATGGGTATTATCACTTTTTTACTAATAATCTCAGGATGGCTGGTATGGGTATTATCACTTTTACTAATAATCTCAGGACGGCTGGTATGGGTATTATCACTTTTACTAATAATCTCAGGACGGCTGGTATGGGTATTATCACTTTTACTAATAATCTCAGGACGGCTGGTATGGGTATTATCACTTTTACTAATAATCTCAGGACGGCTGGTATGGGTATTATCACTTTACTAATAATCTCTCAGGACGGCTGGTATGGGTATTATCACTTTTACTAATAATCTCAGGACGGCTGGTATGGGTATTATCACTTTTACTAATAATCTCAGGACGGCTGGTATGGGTATTATCACTTTTACTAATAATCTCAGGACGGCTGGTATGGGTATTATCACTTTTACTAATAATCTCAGGACGGCTGGTATGGGTATTATCACTTTTACTAATAATCTCAGGACGGCTGGTATGGGTATTATCACTTTACTAATAATCTCAGGATGGCTGGTATGGGTATTATCACTTTTTACTAATAATCTCAGGATGGCTGGTATGGGTATTATCACTTTTACTAATAATCTCAGGATGGCTGGTATGGGTATTATCACTTTTACTAATAATCTCAGGATGGCGGCTGGTATGGGTATTATCACTTTTATAATAATCTCAGGACGGCTGGTATGGGTATTATCACTTTTACTAATAATCTCAGGACTGCTGGTATGGGTATTATCACTTTTTTTACTAATAATCTCAGGACTGCTGGTATGGGTATTATCACTTTTACTAATAATCTCAGGACGGCTGGTATGGGTATTATCACTTTACTAATAATCTCAGGACGGCTGGTATGGGTATTATCACTTTACTAATAATCTCAGGACGGCTGGTATGGGTATTATCACTTTTACTAATAATCTCAGGACTGCTGGTATGGGTATTATCACTTTTTACTAATAATCTCAGGACGGCTGGTATGGGTATTATCACTTTTACTAATAATCTCAGGACGGCTGGTATGGGTATTATCACTTTTACTAATAATCTCAGGACGGCTGGTATGGGTATTATCAATTTTACTAATAATCTCAGGACGGCTGGTATGGGTATTATAATTATCACTTTTACTAATAATCTCAGGACGGCTGGTATGGGTATTATCACTTTTACTAATAATCTCAGGACGGCTGGTATGGGTATTATCACTTTTACTAATAATCTATGGGTATTATCACTTTTACTAATAATCTCAGGACGGCTGGTATGGGTATTATCACTTTTTACTAATAATCTCAGGATGGCTGGTATGGGTATTATCACTTTACTAATAATCTCAGGACGGCTGGTATGGGTATTATCACTTTACTTTACTGGTATAATCACTCATCTGGATGGCTGGTATGGGTATTATCACTTTTACTAATAATCTCAGGATGGCTGGTATAGGTATTATCACTTTACTAATAATCTCAGGATGGCTGGTATGGGTATTATCACTTTTACTAATAATCTCAGGACTGCTGGTATGGGTATTATCACTTTACTAATAATCTCAGGACTGCTGGTATGGGTATTATCACTTTTACTAATAATCTCAGGACTGCTGGTATGGGTATTATCACTTTACTAATAATCTCAGGACGGCTGGTATGGGTATTATCACTTTTACTAATAATCTCAGGACTGCTGGTATGGGTATTATCACTTTTACTAATAATCTCAGGACTGCTGGTATGGGTATTATCACTTTTACTAATAATCTCAAGATGGCTGGTATGGGTATTATCACTTTTACTAATAATCTCAGGACTGCTGGTATGGGTATTATCACTTTTACTAATAATCTCAGGATGGCTGGTATGGGTATTATCACTTTACTAATAATCTCAGGACTGCTGGTATGGGTATTATCACTTTTTACTTAATAATCTCAAGATGGCTGGTATGGGTATTATCACTTTACTAATAATCTCAGGACGGCTGGTATGGGTATTATCACTTTTACTAATAATCTCAGGATGGCTGGTATGGGTATTATCACTTTTACTGATAATCTCAGGACTGCTGGTATGGGTATTATCACTTTTACTAATAATCTCAGGACTGCTGGTATGGGTATTATCACTTTACTAATAATCTCAGGACTGCTGGTATGGGTATTATAACTTTTACTAATAATCTCAGGATGGCTGGTATGGGTATTATCACTTTTACTAATAATCTCAGGATGGCTGGTATGGGTATTATCACTTTTACTGATAATCTCAGGACTGCTGGTATGGGTATTATCACTTTACTAATAATCTCAGGACTGCTGGTATGGGTATTATCACTTTTACTAATAATCTCAGGATGGCTGGTATGGGTATTATCACTTTTACTGAATAATCTTAGGATGGCTGGTATGGGTGTTATCACTTTACTAATAATCTCAGGACGGCTGGTATGGGTATTATCACTTTTACTAATAATCTCAAGATGGCTGGTATGGGTATTATCACTTTACTAATAATCTCAGGACGGCTGGTATGGGTATTATCACTTTTATAATAATCTCAGGATGGCTGGTATGGGTGTTATCACTTTTACTGATAATCTCAGGACGGCTGGTATGGGTATTATCACTTTACTAATAATCTCAGGACGGCTGGTATGGGTATTATCACTTTTATAATAATCTCAGGATGGCTGGTATGGGTGTTATCACTTTTACTGATAATCTCAGGATGGCTGGTATGGGTATTATCACTTTTACTAATAATCTCAGGACTGCTGGGTATGGGTATTATCACTTTTTAATAATCTCCGGACGGCTGGTATGGGTATTATCACTTTTATAATAATCTCAGGACGGCTGGTATGGGTATTATCACTTTTACTGATAATCTTAGGATGGCTGGTATGGGTATTATCACTTTTACTAATAAAGCAGAAAACAACGTTTCGACCTAAGAAGATCTGTACTTTATTAGTAAAAGTGTTATATACCAGCCGTCCTAAATATAAGGTTAAATACAAATGATAACGAAAACCCCTGAAAGACAAGATTGGGTTCTAAACCCTGATAATGCAGAAAGAACCCTTGAAGGAAGATGAATTTGCTAGCTGTTGTACAATGGAAGTTAAACGAGGTTATGAGCCTAAATGCTATTTAGATTAAGCTATTAGATAAAAACTAATCTATATTTACTTTATTTAGTTGATATCATGGTCAAATCAGTTTCTAATTTCCCAACACCATCATCTCAGTTCGTACATACTTTAAATGAATCAGCCAACGTCGATGACGTCTTTAATGCTATGTTAAAATGAAACAGGAAGATTTGATAGCTAATAGAAGTGATCAACTGACGTCAAGAGGAAATGTCATGGTGTGGTTCTGTTAAACACCTTTTACCAATACATTCTATTTTGCACAAAGCTACACGAGAGCTATCTGCGGTAACCGTCCTTAAATTAGTAGTGTGAGAGTAGAGGGAAGGCAGCTAGTCATCAACACTCACCGCCAACTCTTTGGCTACATTTTCAACAACGAATAGTGGGATTGACATTATAACGCACCCACGTCTGAAAGGGCGAGCATGTTTGGTACGACAGAGAATCGAACCCGCGATCCTTAGATTATGAGTCGAACGCCTTAACCACTTGGCCATGTCGGGTCGTTTAATGTTTTGTACTATTATGTTTTATAGTAAAGCCTTTCCCATATATTTTGACATTTATCAATACAACAGACAGAATTATTTCTTACTTTAACATGGCATTCTTCAGTCTTGATTAGGTTTTTCTAAACATTGCGAGCAAAATTATAAATTTATAAACAAAAACAATTTTGTTTCATAACATAAAGTAAAATTTATTTAATTAAATAAATAAATACTTGTTAGTTGGTGTTTGTTATCTGCTCTGTGTCATCCCTAATTGTGAGGTAATACACTAGAAAGTTGTTAGTCAACACCACCCCCAGCATGTTTGTGAGTTATCGAAGATATCGATACTGTTCAATGTTTTCTTCCACGTGTATTTGTCATGTTTTATTTCACTCTAGATACAGCCTGTTTATAGTATCGACAAATGTGCTTTGACACAAATGTGTATCAGTAATTCTAGGTTATTTTCTATTTGATCTGTAATACGTGACGTATATACCAGTTATAGTAGTAGTTGTTTTGAATTAAGCTACACAATGGACTATCTGTGCTCCGCCCACCACGGGTATCGAAACCCGGTTTTTAGCGTTGTAAGTTCGCAGACATACCGCTGAGCCATTGGGGGGGGCAGTAGTTGTATCTATGATATAGATATCTTGTTTACTTTGTCTTCTGTGTCTAACTAGATGCACATAAGTTAAAGTACATCAACAACCATTGGTCTTGGAAGGTTCCTATTTATTAATAATAAGTGTTTTTTGTAATATTTTCTTTTTGTTGGCGTTTTCGTAATGCTGTTCTCAACTATTGTTGATTAAACTTATGTGTTAGCTTAATATGTTAAAGTATGCAGGATTGGTTCTTTTTATTCGCCATGCACAAAAGTAGATATGTTTGTCAGTATAAATAAATCTCTTAAAACTATATACGTGTAAAGAGGATGAAGACATTCGGCTTTTGGTTTGTTTTGAATTTCCCACAAAACTACACGAGAGCTACCTGCGCTAGTCGTCCCTAATTTAGCAGTGTAAGACTAGAGGGAAGACAGCTAGTCATCACCATCCATCACCAACTCTTGGGCTACTCTTTTACCAACGAATAGTTGGATTGACCGTTATATTATAACGCCCTCATGGCTGAAAGGGCGAGCATGTTTGGTGTGACGAGGATTCGAACTCGAGTGCCTCAACCACCTGGCCATGCTGGGGCCTGTAGACATTTAAGAGGCAACCTATAAAATTAAACGTCAGATGAAATATGCTAACAGCCACTTCAGTGCAGGTAATTTTCTTTGACTTGTTTGACACCAATTAGGGTCGAGCATGGTCAGGGGGTTAGGGCGCTTGACTTTTGTTGCTCAAAAGTTTGTGGTGGGTGGTGATGACTAGCTTGTCTTCCTTCTAGTCTTTCACTGCTAAATTAGGGACGGTTAGAGCAGATAGCCCTCGCGTAGCTTTACACGAAATTCAAAACATAACAGACTCAATCAACCGTATTTTGAGATCGTTCTGTCTTCTACAAACATTATTCGGCGCCACTCTTTAGCCGTATTTGTGTATACAAGTTGTAGTTTAGGGTCGCTGGAAGGAAAACATCAGTTGTACTGACAGTGTTTGAAACATTCCGCTGCCAACACTATTGTGAGCTATGTTAGCGGCATTGTATTGACAAGTGTAAAAATATCGTATTGACAAGTGTAAAAATATTGTATTGACAAGTGTAAAAATATTGTATTGACAAGTGTAAAAATATTGTTCCAAGACCCAACAATATAGTTCAAAAGAAGAGTAAGACATGACCAAACTGTATTCCTATTTTAGTCAGAGCGTCAACGAAGTAGTAAATATTTATTTTCTAAACATTTGTTTATTTTTGTTTTATTTTTTAAAAAACAGAAACTTTACGAAAATCAATCAGTAAAAAAATAAAGTATTGATAAAATAAATCAATGATCCTTCTAAAAATATCTGTATTCATTTTGCGCCAGCACGACTGAACTCAGGCCTTAAGGGCGAGATTCGTGTAGTATGGAGATTTTTGCAGCGCATCGCGTGGCTGTCGGAGAATTTCTTTTCTATCTATTCCGAACTTTTTTCTACCTGCATTAGTTTGAATCCCAAATCAATGACTTTACTCATGCACTCGTTAACCCTAACTACTTGCAATCTGCAGTTAACGTAATCACTATGAAAGATGATTTTCAGTTTGTCGTCTTATTTAATTTGAAATATAGTTTTCACCCAAAATCTACATATCCAAGTTTAGTGAATGCTAGATTATGTTTTATATTGATGTTAATTGTATTATATGGTAATATAAAACCGCAGAAATGTACAATTTTTGTTAGGGCTTTCGTCATAGCACTGAGGTTAGTGGGTTTTGAATTTCCTCGCAAAACTACACGAGGGCTATCTGCACTAGCCCTAATTTAGCAGTGTAAGACTAGAGAGGAGGCAGCTAGTCATCACCATCCCCCGTCAACTTTTGAGCTACTCTTTTACCAACGAATAGTGGGATTGACCATTACATTATAATGCCCCCACGGCTGAAAGGGCGGGCATGTTTGGTGTAACGTGGATTCGAACCCACGATTCTTAGATTACGAGTCTAACGCCTTAACCACCTTGCCGTGCAGGCCCGAAGTTAGTTGCGTGTTTCTTGTCACCGTTTTGACTGTTATTTTATTTTAATATTTAAAATAATTTATTTTGATGAAAGTCTGAAGTTGTTAAATATTGTAAGTATTGTTTTAAGTCAATTTGTTTTTAAGTCGATGTTTTATTTTTCTACTCGATAATTTTGGAAAATTGGTTATTTAGTTTTTTTGTTCTAAACAAATAAGAATGATGTATTACCTTTCAGTTTATGATTCAATATTTTATGGATAAAGAAAACCATAAAATTGGTCCGTCTTTATGTCATACTGCCAGCAAATAATATTCATCACAAAAGATAAAGTTAGATGTGTTTTTAGAACTTTAAAATAGATGAGTTACAGTGTCACAGCGGTCTCCCAGTGTCACAGCGGTAAGTCTGCAGACTCGCACTACTAGAAACCGGGTTCCGATAGCTGTGATGGGCACAGCGCAGACAGCTCAATGTGTAGCTTAGTCCAGTCAAACAATCAATGTGAGTAGCGTAAGAACTGTGAAACATAAAGGGTTTATCTGCCAGCAGAATTGTTAAACGTTATTTAAGAAGAATGTTTCTTATTATTACACTCCTTTTAAAATATTACAAAGGCCATTCCGTTTTGCGTTTCCAGAGAAACGACACTGTCTCGCGCAAATTCATATTAGTTTCGAGCTTATTTCTCGATTTGCCCGGAAAAACATAAAACAGTGGGTACATTTAAGCGCTTTTGATTGGACAGTTCTTTCACGACCGTAATTCTCGCGACGGTTGTTATTGTGCAGATTGCTTTACGCTAAAACCATTACATAAAGTTATTAATGTGTCTACTCTGAGCAATACGGAAAAGTTATATTTAAGTTGGTGTTTACATCAACGGTAGGGAGAAGATAGAAATGAGTCAACAAAACAAACCAGAAAACGCATGAAAACTACGGTATTCTGTAAGTAGTTCACTTCTCATTGAAATATATATAAATTGGGAAACCGAACTTGATTATAAATAAAAACAACCTTTAGTACTTGTCGAGACTCGTAAGGAAGAATACTTTATAAATAATACAGTTGTAACCACATCACTTTTGTGTTTTGCACTAAGCCAGGCCTGGCATGGCTGAGCGCGTTAAGGCATGCGCTCGTAATCTGAGGGTCGCGAGTTCGCATCCGAGTCGCGCCAAACATGCTCACCCTTTCAGCCGTGTGGGCGTTATAATGTGACGGTCAATCCCACTATTCGTTGGTGAAAGAGTAGCCCAAGAGTTGGCGGTGGGTGGTGATGACTAGCTGCCTTCCCTCTAGTCTTACACTGCTAAATTAGGGACGGCTAGCACAGATATCCCTCGTGCAGCTTTGCACGAAATTCCAAAACAAACAATGCACTAAGCTACACAATGGCTATTCTCTGTTTTGCCCGCCATGGGTATAAGCAGTTCAGGGCAAGTGTATCACTATTAATCTAGAATCTAGTGAGCCTAAAGCGATTTTATCACGAAGTACTAACTTCTTACTAATTACATAAGTATAGAGTTTTAGCTTTTGTTAAATATTATCTACTTTTCAATTTATATTTAACAATAAATATAATTTACTTTTGGTAGCATTACTTCAAGTACTGGTTCCGTTTGATCGTAATATATCCTTACATAATAAAATGATTGAATACAACTACATTGTCGTCTTAACACATTTTCGCGTCAATAAGAGCTAGCATGGCCTGCTAGTTAGGGCGCTGTACTCGAACTTTGCGGGTGGCGGGATCAAAACCCGTCGTCAAAGATTCTCATCGATTCAGCCATGGGAGGGACAAGTTATAATGAAACATGAATCCCATTATATATATATATATATTCGTTTGCAGACAACAGACAAAGAGTTGACGATGAAGGCGTTGACTGGCTACCTTCGTTTTAAACCTATCACTTCAAAATTATAAATGACAGGCTTAGATAGCCCTTGAGTAGCTCTGTTCAGATCAAATAATCACTGAGCAGTAGCCAGAAAAATCATTTAAAGTCCCAGCTCAGGGATGAAAGAGCTTTCATTTGGAGTAAGTAAAAGTTTGTGACGAGGTTTGTACCTAATTTATATGGAGAAGGGTTTGTTATTTGTAAGCTGTGGACGTAGCGGTGAAACACACGAGTTATAATATTATTTATATAGAGAAGGGTTTGTTATTTGTAAGCTGTGGACGTAGCGGTGAAACACACGAGTTATAATACTAATTTATATAGAGAAGGGGATTGTTATTTGTAAGCTGTGGACGTAGCGGTGAAACACACGAGTTATAATACTAATTTATATGGAGAAGGGTTTGTTATTTGTAAGCTGTGGACGTAGCGGTGAAACACACGAGTTATAATACTAATTTATATGGAGAAGGGTTTGTTATTTGTAAGCTGTGGACGTAGCGGTAAAACACACGAGTTATAATACTAATTTATATGGAGAAGGGTTTGTTATTTGTAAGCTGTGGACGTAGCGGTGAAACACACGAGTTATAATACTAATTTATATAGAAAGGGTTTGTTATTTGTAAGCTGTGGACGTAGCGGTGAAACACACGAGTTATAATATTGAACGTTTTCTGTAAACCAAAAAATCATGTCTTAATTTCTAACCTATAGGAGTAATATTGTAGCAAGAATCAGGATGTAGGTAACGACAAATGATGAATTTGTTGATTGAATGTACTAGTTTATCATCTACTTTTGATATATATATAACGTTATTTTCAAATATGTACATAACCTTTGTAACGGATTAACTGTTATATGTTTATTTTAATATCAATGTTTGTTTCAATTTAACATATATTTAGAAATGTATGTAACTTGTATTGTTAAATGCGTATTGCGAAAGTTCATCCTATTCTCTAAATTTGTAGAAAATTCTCAAGAGCAAGAATCAACAATGTTCATTATGTGTTCATGACGACCAGAAATCCATTTCAAGTAAAATGTATTCTCAATACGGCTGGTATGGATATTAGCGCTTTAATTAAGATAGAGCACAGAACAACGTTTCGACCGTCTTAGGTCATCTTAAGGTTAACAAAGAGAGAGTTTTGCAACTGATCGTTGCCGGGCACATGTCTTAGGAACAACAGTGTAAGCGGGTACGGGATTGTACGGGGCGTTGCAGTTAGATGATAGATTATTAATTTGTACAGGTATAAAGGTGTTTCTTCATTCTGGTTTAATTTTGATTTTAGTTGTATAAGTAGGGTTTTTTGATTTTGTGTTTGTTTATATCAGGTCATCCGTAAGTAATTTCCGAGAAATTAATACAGAAAGTGCATCATCATTTCTGTATTTGTAGAAGGCTTTAATGACTAAAATAAGTAGCAGAACGTGTATAAAAATGTTGAGACAAATAAAAGTAACTTATCCAACTCCACGTGTTTCAGATCATTAATCATATAAACCCTTATGAAGGTGAATGTGTCTGAGGAACACATTAGGCATATAATTAGGTAATAGTGCAGCAGAAACTACACGAAAATTCAAGATGTTTATGTCTTTCAATGAAAGAAATGTCGAAGGTAATTTCAAGTTCAGATCAAGTGACTACAGTTTAAGTGATGCTCTACATTCAGGTCGTCCTGTTGAGTTTAATGATGACTTGCTACTGGCTGCACTTGATAAAGATTGTGTTGTAACAGTTGAAGAACTAACACAGAACCTTAATTAAACCCATTCAACAGTTCACCGTCATTTGCAACAGCTTAGAAACGTGTCAAAGGTTGGAAAATGGGTCCCCCATGATTTGACAGAAGTCAACCTCAGAACAAGAGTGGACATTTACACTTCTCTGCACTCTTGTGGACATAACTCACCTTTTTTTGGACAGGTTAGTGAATGGAGATGAAAAATAGATATTTTATAAAACATTAAGTGACACAGACAAGGGATCAGTGCAGGTAAACTGGCTAAAGCACAGCCCAAAATGGACCTCCGCTCTAAGAAAGTCTTGTTAGAAGCGGTTAGAGATATTGTTGGTGTGGTCCACTTTGAGTTACTGCCACTCAATGTAACGATTACATCAGAATTATATTGTCAACAGTTAGAGAGCTTGAATGTTGAACTAAAAGAAAAGAGGCCTGCTTTGATCAGTTGTAAAGGTGTTGTGTTACATCAGGATAATGCACAGCTCCATACAACAAGAATCACATCTGCAAAGATTGAAGAGCTAGACTGGGAAAACTTCCACATCATCCTTATTTTCCAGACCTTGTTCCATCTGATTATCATCTGTTCCGAAGTTTGCAGAACTATCTTGATAGAAAAGAGCTCGGAACACATAAAGATGTCAAAACTGCCCTCTCTACATTCTTTTCCTCTAAACCCCAAGAATTTTATCGAAGTGACATTCAGTAGCTAGTGAATCGTTGGCAGGAATTAATTAATAATAATGGAACATACATTATTAATTAAATAACATTAAAAGCGTTTCTCTTTTTCTGAACCTAAAATCAGACATTACTTAAGGGATGACTAGATATTTGTTTCCTTACTATAGTATCTGGGTGTTTTCTGTGGTCATGTTATGTTTATTTGATTTGCTGAGGGTGAGAATCTTTTAGTTGATTCGCAAATCAAATAAACACAAATAGAAAACACCCAGATAATAATTATGATATGCAACACCTTTTAGTATCGCGCTGATAAGAACTGAATATGGTTTATAGAAATTTCGTGCAAAAGCTGCACAAGAGCTATCTGGCCCTAATTTAGCAGTGTAAGTCGAGGGAAACGGTAACTAGTCCCCACAATCTCCTAGACTAATCTTATACCAACGAATAGTTGGAGTGAGTGACACATTATAACTCCCAAACAGATGAACAGATGAGCATGTTTTGTAGGAGAGGAACTAAAATCCGCGACCCCGGAGTGCTAGTAAAGTGCCCTGACCACCTGACTATGTCGGGCCGTTAAATATGGTACTTCCTTCCGATTCACTCTTTCAGGACTGAAATTATCAGCTGACACTATGGTGGTAACACACTGGGTGTGATAATTTGATTTGTAATGTTTATTACAAGGTTTATTAGTTCCGATATAAATAACGATAGACTATAAATATTGGAAATTCCTCTCAATTAGTACATATATATTTTATGTCAGAGGCATATAAAGATAGTGAATCAGGGGTTCGATTCCTCTTGTGGACTCAGTAGATGGTTCGGTGTGGCTTTGCCATAAAAACACACATACACAATAAAGACAGCGTTTTACAACTCTCTATTGTCTGCCACACGTTGCTACTCAGAAGCCCTGTTGTTAACATCAAATAACCTGGCATGGTCAGGTGGTTAGGGAACTCGACTCGCATTCTATGGGTCGCAGGTGCGACTATCGTTCCAAGAAGCATTCGCACTCTTTCAATCATGGGAGCGTTATAATGTGACGGTCAATCCCACTATTCGTTGGTAAAAGATTAGCCCAAGAGTTGGCGGTGGGTGATGATGACAAGTCGCCTTCCCTGCAATCTTTCACTTTTAAATTAGAGACGGCTAGCGCAGATAGCCCTCGTGTATGTTTGCGCGAAATTCAAAACAAACAAACGATAAATATCAAACCCCGTAATGTGAGCCGGACATGTTGACACATTTATGGGTTTTGTTTTTGAGTCCACAGCAGTGGATACGGCTAATTAAAGCATGCATGGATACATTAGCCCTCTACCTCACAAATTACTTTTTCGATTTTCCATTGGTGGAAATGCAAAATAAAAACTACAATAAAACTTTAATATTTTCGTTTGAATTTACGTCCTGATTATGTTTTGTTTTTCTTTTCAAGTCACAGCGTTTACAGTGAGGAAGAATATATATTTTAAACAGTTACGAAGCTTGGACCATTATGAAATACATAGATTTTAATGGTATAAAAAGCTTTCTGTTAGAAATATTAACTACACTAAGAAAGATATTAAAATTTTATCTTCTGTATCTAACCATTTCGTTTTCTCTACTGATTTTTATTCCAGTTTTTATAGACTGTTCAATTGTAAAATAATATAAAGTGTGCTCTGATATGTAACTACCTGTACATGACTATAACTAATTGTAAATTAGATCAAGTCGTATTTTAGTCCTAAGAGAATAATAGCTTTATTTATGTTAAGCCTTGGGGTTATGAGCGTAATACATCAAGTGACTTTCGTGAGATTCAATAGAAATAATTTGTACTTACGTTTTCAGTGTGAACGGTACTGGAGTTTGGTTTTAATTAAGTTTTGATCTTAAAGAATAAAAGTTCTTTATTGATTGAAAACTAGTGGCTGTGAACAGATAAACCATGTGTTCTCTTCTTTAGTGATTGAAAACTAGTGGCTGTGAACAGATATACCATGTGTTCTCTTCTTTAATGATTGAAAACTAGTGGCTGTGAATAGATATACCATGTGTTCTCTTCTTTAGTGATTGAAAACTAGTGGCTGTGAACAGATATACCATGTGTTCTCTTCTTTAGTGATTGAAAACTAGTGGCTGTGAACAGATATACCATGTGTTCTCTTCTTTAGTGATTGAAAACTAGTGGCTGTGAATAGATATACCATGTGTTCTCTTCTTTAGTGATTGAAAACTAGTGGCTGTGAACAGATATACCATGTGTTCTCTTCTTTAGTGATTGAAAACTAGTGGCTGTGAACAGATATACCATGTGTTCTCTTCTTTAGTGATTGAAAACTAGTGGCTGTGAACAGATATACCATGTGTTCTCTTCTTTAGTGATTGAAAACTAGTGGCTGTGAACAGATATACCATGTGTTCTCTTCTTTAATGATTGAAAACTAGTGGCTGTGAACAGATATACCATGTGTTCTCTTCTTTAGTGATTGAAAACTAGTGGCTGTGAACAGATATACCATGTGTTCTCTTCTTTAGTGATTGAAAACTAGTGGCTGTGAACAGATATACCATGTGTTCTCTTCTTTAGTGATTGAAAACTAGTGGCTGTGAACAGATATACCATGTGTTCTCTTCTTTAGTGATTGAAAACTAGTGGCTGTGAATAGATATACCATGTGTTCTCTTCTTTAGTGATTGAAAACTAGTGGCTGTGAATAGATATACCATGTGTTCTCTTCTTTAGTGATTGAAAACTAGTGGCTGTGAACAGATATACCACGTGTTCTCTTCTTTAGTGATTGAAAACTAGTGGCTGTGAACAGATATACCATGTGTTCTCTTGTATACATGGCAGCACCTGCACCATTTTTTATTAATATAATTAGTTATGAATTTTCATAATGCTCGTAAGAACAGTATATTGAAATAGCTAAACTTACTATTTGGTTAATTTTTAGGGAACTTTGGTCAGAACTTATTGGGAAGGTTTTAGTTAATAAAATAGCTATAAAACGATATCTTTCACGCGGAGATCGAGCTAGGAACCAGCTCAGATTTCTTACATATTTCCTTTATTTGGCACCTGTGTTTTGTACTAGGCTCTAATAATAGGGGTGTGGCAAGAGATAATTTGTGATTTAAACACGAGTGGAGACGCTCACTTGTGCTTAATACTGGGATGTTATGCGACACCGATAGCAAATTTTCTGCAGTTATTTCTACTTTATTTCAAGGTAGTTGAAAACGAGTACTGATGGTGAACGAGCAACGCCGCTCATATCTGAACTATTTGCTAGTGAACAAATACAAAGTAATTTTAAGTTACCCCTCAAATATGTCTTCCACGATTTGAAGAGAAGGTAACAACTACTCCTCACGTAGTATAATTTTCTTTTAAATAATGAACTATTAGTAACCAAATTATTAAATTTCCTGTTACCTTCTTTGTTTAGGCAGAGTATTCATGATGAAACTTTATGTTGAAGACGAAAGGCGGAAGTCTTTCGAAACGTTGTGCTCTGCACTTGCGTCTCCACAACAAGCAGTTGCCTTCCATTGTACAAAGTTTCCTGTGACCTACTCTACCGAATTTCTTTCTTTCTTCATTAAATGAACTTCCGAAGAGCGGCAAGTCTACGGATTTACAACGCTAAAATTAGGGGTTCGATTTCGGTGGATTCAGCAAATAGCCCGATGTGGTTTTGCTGTAAGAAAACGAACACACTTACTTCCAAAAAGCAATTGAAGATGAACTTGGAGATGCAGAATGTTAAAGTATATTTACAATTATGAATAACTGAATAATCTTCGATTTCCATGTACATTTATGATAAAATAAATAACTTTTCATGGTTAGTGAGCCGTAGAACTGATTACTTGTATTATATAAATGTAGAGTACTTAACATTCAAATGGAAGTTGGATTACATGAACCCTGGATAAACAGATTGTGGCCCGTAGCGACAGAATTCTTAAAATGGAGCACACTACGTAACATAGAAATCACAGTAATGTCTAAAATAATGCACTATTGTTAAACTATTAATGAATGTGAACAAAATTAGAACTCGCGAATACAATGAATTAGTCAAACCTCCGTAAATCGAAAACTTGCACTTGCGAATATAGTAAAACAATGAAACTTGTATTAAGTAAAAAATATACAAATTCAATTTTAATGCCACAGAGGAACTCTATAATAGTTATTTTTATTTAAGATTAGTTTCCTTACAAAGTTTGTAGAAAAACGTGTGAAAAAAACCTCTGTTTCCACCCCAACTGAACAACAAAAAAGTGGCTCAAATCTCTTGCGCTGAACTGGTAATAAAGATACAAGTATGGAGTTAATAAACATGTGCACCCAAGGAAACAACATGTTCGTGTATATAAGTCCCTTGTAAGAATTCAGAATTATTTTTACTTTCAAGAAAAATTCTCTATATCTGACCGTTTCAACGTCATTTAGAAATATCACTGGCCTGCGTTGCTATAATTGGATGTCTTCGTGAGCACGTGAGGGAACATGCAATTTCCAGAAATGGTAATTCCTCAAGATAATGATTCATACTTTAACTCGGATTGATCGATAAATCGGTTCTAGATATTTCTTCATAATAGGGGAGAGAAAGAAACAAGTCTGAATTATAAACAATGTAAACAGAACTAAATTAAATGGCAGATTTGATCAAGTTAACTTAGGATATTTGAACTTTATGTTTGATAAACTACAGTCTCCATACCACATAGAATATTCTAAAGAATTGAACTGTTTTACTTATCTGCTGGTTCCGCTAAAAACAATACAATTAATGACAATTTAGAGATGGTTCAATCGTCTAAAGCCAACGGCAAAATATTGGATACTCAATACTGGATAGGCCTAAAAATGTTTTATAAACAAGTTAAAAAATAATTGTTTTTTTTTCATATTTCTATTCCTCTTACTTTATTTGTTGTAGATCAAAATTAGAAGTATATAAAAAATAAAATTTCAGATTTGTCTTTTACTTCCCACAAGCCACTACCCAATCAGGTAAGTTTTGTTATTGAACTGAAAGTTATTGGACAGTAACTTGTGGGAGGTAAAAATATAGGTCTTAAATGTATTTTTAATAAACCTTTGGTTTCGAGCCATAATGGACAAACTTCGAGGCATGTGGAAAAAATACAACTGTAGTTAAATTATTACTTTTAACAATTCTGATATGTTTGAAATTTCTGGAGTTTTTCTTTCCAATGTGATTATATAGTTATAGTGAAAAAATAAGAGATAAAATTGAAATATGTGAACACTTTCACAGAATTATAAAAATATAAACTAATCAGGAGACGTGTAAAACTAAGATTGAAATGAAATCCGTGACTTGAATGGTTTATGACGCAGATGCTTTACTGGACTCAGATATATCGTCCATTAATTACCACTTTTCGTTAGTCATTAGACAAGATATGTTTTTGTACGAAAAAGTCGGATGTACCGAGCAGTTTGAATAGTCTTTAGTCAATTAATTCTAATAAAGTTTAATATCCATTAAAGTTTTATTGAACTGTAGAAATCTTTAAAGGCGACAATGTATTTTATAATATCAAATGTTGATGTAAGAAGTGAAAAACTTGTATACAGATGGTTTCAAATCCATTCTTCCGTTTACATGCCCAAATTAGTTGAAGAGCCTATTGGATGAACATGAAATAGAGTGACGACTCCATCAACGATCATGTTGTCCACCGACGCATGTTTACCATGTTTTTTGTCGACCGCCTTAGCCACCTGGCCATGCTGGACCAGGTAATTTATACTCTGACTAAATACATATATACACAAAAAGTTTAAACTATGTAACGGTGTTTAAACTAGAATTGCAAGAGGGTTGGGCATTGGTTCTAACGAAAGGTAGCTATAGTAGTTATAAAGGATAAAGATATATACAGCTACACAAAAAAGTTACAGGTTATTAAAACAAATTATAATACAGTGAAATAATATTAATCTTTTATTTATATAATAAGACAAGTAAAACACAACCTATGTTATTGTTTTTTTTTGTTTGCATAAATTATGTAGGCCTATACACGGCCTAAATCAGTCAAATTAGTCGTTGACTTCGTTGTTTTTAGTGAATAATATACGTATTTTGTAAACCTTAACTGTTGGCCTGGCATGACCAGGTGGTTAAGGCACTTGAATCGTAATCTTCGAGCCGCGGGTTCGAATCCTCGTCGCACCAAATATGCTCGCCCTTTCAGGCGTGGGGCGTTATTATGTGACAATCAATCCCACTATATGTTGGTAAAAGAGTAGCCCAAGAGTTGGCGGTGGGTGGTGAGGACTAGCTGTCTTCCCTCTAGTCTTACACTGCTAAATTAGGGACGACTAGCGCAGGTAGCCCTCGTGTAGTTTTGTGAGAAATTCAAAATAAACCAAATCCTACATTAACCGTTACTAGTAATAGAATGACTTTATGATAACTGAAGTAGGCCTTGGCATATCCTTTACCTTAATTTTGAAGTATTTTGAGCAGCGATGTTTTTTTTTTTATGTTCATTAGTAATAATGATTATTATTAAGATTTAGGGCAACATGATATTTAAAAGAAATACAACCCTGCAGATCTCGCATCCACAACGAGGCCTGAGATTGATGTCGTAATGAGTTTCTTTGGGGTCTATCGAAGTATATTCAGGACTAATCACCATTTTAAGCATTATGATATTGATCGTTATTACGTATACGTGGATTTTAGCGTAAGAATAGAGCTTAGCGTATCGAGTGTTGACGTTTCAGCATGCTTAATGATCGAACAATTTAGAGTTTAGTGGTTATTTTTAAAGGTAACGTTCCTGCATATTTTAAACTATAAATAAAATCGATTCAAATTTAATTTTGTTATTTGTATTATACTAGAAATTATAAATAAAATAGATTGCTCGGTTGTGTTAGTATTGCATCATTTTAGTTACCTAAATGTAGGGTTAACAACATGAACTGCCTGCGAAGTTAAAAAATACGGTCCAGCCTACAATAGTTTGTAGATGATCGACTAAAGTATACAAGATATTGGGCGTGAAGTTCAAAACTCGAGATAGTTTTGATAAAAAAAAACAACTTTGGAGAGAATCTATCATTTTTTTCTCTCTTTTTTCTATTTACGTAATTAAAATGTAATTTAAACTTTTGTTGTTAAAGGATCTACATTATAAATTCATTTTCGTCTCTCTTAATCGTCTTTCAGAATTTATGGTGCAAATAAGTTCTCTAATAATTACCTGGAATGTAACTTTATTATAATCCCTCGGAATTTTTGGTCTTAAAAAAATTTGCGTTCCACCTTGAAGCGCCACAATGGCACAACGGAATGTCTGCACACTTACAGTGCTAGAATCCTGGTTTCGATACTCGTGGTGGGCAGAGCACAGCTAGACATTGTGTAGCTTTGTGCTTAATTACAAACAAATATTTGAAATCTTGAAATCCAGACGAAAGAACTGTTTAATAAAACTAGTGTTAACCGTCTTTAAATATTTTAATTTACTTACGTACAGTATTTATATTTTGTTAGTATAATAATATTAGCTACTTTATATAACTAAATATAAAAATACACAATCTAAATGACTACTAATAAGCCTAAATTACTCACAAGAACAAAGTATACTTACTAGTCAAGCGACGTATACCTTTAGGCTTAAAATATTCATTCAGACTTGAAAGAACTTTGTCTCGCCTCGAATGAAGCTAACTCAAATAAAGAAATAACAACAGCGCCGTAGCAGACGACGTATACTAATAAGCCGAGCACGCGTATAATTCGCTAGGGATTCTGAGAATTTAAGCAATTTGTTGAGGTTTCAATTTTCTTTTAAGAAAATAAATTTCAAGTAGGTTAATGCCACATATTTTTATTATGTATTTTGAACTTAATCTTTGTAAGATATGTGAATTCAACGTGGTGTATTTAAAAATATAATTTTTCCTCAGACCTCAATAGTCTTGGAGCCGCGCTGAACAGAAATCCAAGATAGCGTAGACCACTGGAGCGAAAAAAAATTCCAAGCCCTTAATATAAAATTGTATACACGCTTGTCTATAGAATACATTGTGTGACGAAAATTCTTAATATGTGTTTTAATAACAACGATAGTAGCAAAAAAACAACAACAAAATTTTGGTTTATTAAATTAGATGAAAAAGTTGTTGGTGAAGCGTATTTGAACAATGGGTGGCTCAATAGCTTGTATCGGGTGGTATATAATACACTTTATCACCCAAGACGCTTAAAGAGGCTAGAAATACAGAAAAAGAGAATCCTTTTTTCATACAGTATTTACAGAAAGTTAAAGCCTACATTACAGATGTAGGCATATTTGAAAGTATCTTACCTACTAATTAAACTGAAAAATAATTTATGTTTAAAATTAAATGATTTTGAGTATAATGTAGTCCACTATTTAAAATAATTACATTGAGTATTTATAGCCTGCCCTCACATATGACATTATTCCAACTGTTAGATATTTTTGTAGTTTTAGGTTATTACAATCTCATAAGTTGTAACGGATTTTCTGATATATATATTTATTTTAATATCGATGTTTCTTTTACTTAAATATATATATTTAAAAGTGCATGTAACTTATATTGTTAAATGTGTATTGTGAAAGACTCGGCTTTTCTTTGAATTTGTTAGAGGTAACCAACGTAACGTGAAGAGACAATACAATATTGTTGTTTTGCTACAGTTAGTATATTGTAAACTTTGAAAGCTATAACTGTGACAAACGCTTATTAATCGGAAGACTACAGATATTTGAACAGTAACCTTTATAGATTTCGAATATTACAAACCATTTAACTTTAGTGAAATAACTTCAGATATAGGTATTTCTACGAAAACAGTAGATATCTTCGTTGGAGAGAAGTCAGTTTGTAAATGGCGTGAGGCCAGCCAAGTATAAGAGTATTAACATGGAATTAATTCGATCATCGTGAACCGACGATAAAATATTCACTTTTCGGATTAGATAGTAGGTACAGTATTGTTTGTAAGTTTGTTTGTATATTTAATTATTATTTGTAATAACCGTAATTATAAATTGTATTATTGTTTGTATATTAAATTATAGTTGTGTTAAGAAAGAAAAATATGTGTGTCAAATATATAAATTTCACACATAATGGCATTCAGTTAACTTCTAAATTAAAATTTTCGGCTCTTCGTAACATAATAAGTCGGAGACTTGTCCGAGATAAATTATAATTCGTAACAGTATCTATACTTTTCAAATGCACATTTCAAAATATAAGAACAATGTGTTTTTATTGAAGAAAGTACGAAACATAACCTAATTTTGTGGAGTCCAGCTATCTCGAAAAATGGGTTAAACTTCTTTTCCCTCAATGACCTGGAATGGTCAGGTGGTTAGACGTTCGACTCGCAGTCCGTCTCATCAAGTGTGCTCGCCATTTCACCCATGGAGGCATTATAATGTGGCGGTCAATCCCATTATTCGTTGGTAAAGAGTAGCCCAAGAGTGAGAGGTGATGACTAGTTGCCTTCCCTCTAGTTCTTCACAGCTTTGCAAAAAATTCACAACAAGCCAAACTCACCACCAATATGTTTAAGTCCTGACTTATTTTATCCTGTCATTCGGTTTAAATAAAGTAATTGATTAATAAATATGCTTAAGTGGACTTGTTATGTTTGAATAGCTTGTTGAGTTAAACAAAACCCTAGTGTTCAATAATTAGTACTAAAACTCACGAGACTTTTATATGTACTAGTATTTATTTAATCAAACTGTAAAAGAAATTTGTGTTAGGATATACAACAGACGATAACAACAATGTGACCTTTTGCAGTGAATACGACTAAATTTCTACAGTGCAGTACTTGTTATTACTGTGTAATATATCTCTAAAAATACGTGACGACATATTTACAGTTTCAAGTATCTTAAGCCTAAACCTGACAGAACACATTTTCACAGTTACACATAGATTATCAACTAAGCGTTAGGATTATAAATTGTGAAGAGTTTCATTCGAAATTAAACTTTGTTGTCTTTATTCCTTTGTGAAACAATTACTTTTAAGCGATTTTGTAAATATTCATGATAAAGTAGCTTTTCACTTCAGTATATTTAACTCTGTGATATTAGATTTCAATAGATATAAACAATAGATGTGGGAGTGATAATAAGAAGCGTCAATTTATAATACTGAATGTGTTGTAATGACCAATTTTAGCGAAAGAAACAATAGGAGGAAACATTCTTTGAAGAATGGGTATAGTATGCTAGAACATGTATTTTTAAACGTTTCAGATAAATTGGTTCAGTTTGACAACCTTTACATTAAAAGAACAAAACAGCTTATATATCGCCTTTAATAAAACAATTTCATATTTGGGGTTCTGTCCCTCAAGTGTTAAATCTTCATTATTTTAACACACAGTGGCCATCAACACTCAGATTTAATTTTAAGCAAGTGAACCAAGGAAGACTTGTCATCTCACGAATCAAGTGAATTTTTGTTTTGTCCAGCTTTATGTAAACAGTTGGATTCCTCAACACGAATATTGACCACTGATGAGTCCTTGCATCTGAACTGTTCCCTCACGCAATAGGTTCAGAGAAAGAAATGAAAGTTTAAATTCTTATTCAAACGTTACAAACCTATAATAAATTATAATGAGTACATTGTTTGAAACTTCCAACTTTACCACCAAAAATAATATAACGTGAGACTCTCAAAATTGTTCTGCTGTGACTAAGAACTGTAAAAGTTTTCCAATCTTACATAAAGTTATTTGATCTAAAGATATACCAACAAAAGCACAATAATATTCAATAATCAAACATCAGAAGGACAGTTAGTGATAGAGGGATCAAAGTCCTTTTTAATAATGAATAAATAAAACATTTACTACCGATAAGCTGAAATAAAAATATGGTGACATATCAACTTAATTCAATCATTGCACGAATACACTTTACTATGTATTTGAAAAACATAAGATACATTTATCGTTCTGGTGTACTGTATGGCAATTAGTGGTCGTATCAAACTGTATCAAATTTCATTTAAGATTACTAGTTACACGGAAAATCCCAGTAAAATAAAAACTAAATCAAATGAACAAGAGTAAAAGGTTTAATAGAAATTCCATCTTAAGTATTTGTATGTGGATCATAATCTGAGAAAAATGTTTAAATGAACTTCTGTGTAGGTTCAAGTAAGACCAACTCGTATTTACTCTTCCTCAGCTGTAAACTAGGTTGAAGTCGTGTTGATTTCAGTTAATATCTTGTATTTGTTTGAGTCTGATTCCGAAGAATTTTCCACGTCTGATTTATTTACGAACAGCGTCTCCTGTGAACATTCAACCTGCGTCACGACGAAGAGAAAACCTTTCCGTGTGGTGGCGTAGTCACTTCGAAATCTGCCTGTAATCTCGCTCTCTGAGAAATTCATCTCAACTGGAAAAAAAAAAGAAGAAAGAGTATTCTTTATTCTATGAGTATGGATTTATAAAGTAACATGGCGGATTGTGTTCAATACTTAACTTTTATACTCATTATATTACTTAATGTGAACAATTACTATATTATATTTTGTTCTTCTTTAAACAACTAGGTGGTGCTTCTCTCGATGTCCCTACTTCACAGTCTTACGACTACTTCAGATTTTTATTATTACTTTAGTAAAACCTAAAACTCGTTTAGCTGTGTGGCACATTGTTATTCTCCATGTCGCTAAGTCAGGCAATGATTTGTCTAACGACCGTGTATCTTTACAAAAGCACTGCAAAATAGTGTCGAATACCGTCACGTTGTGTTTTTATCGCCATTGATCTTTATGTTCGTCGACTTTCATCAGTTACAAAGCGCTGCACTTTGTTTACCAACACTGAGGTACGTCTTTTTTAAAGTCTCTTTCTGAATGGTTCTGGTACCCCAAGTTAATTCATATTTCTTTTGTTTTCAGTAGACATGAAGTACAAGGTATATCCCTGTCTTGAGAAATGTAAATATTCGATCTAAACACGTCTGTATGTTTTGAGTGTTTGAATATTCTGTTTTGTAAAGGATATTACACAACCAACGAAACATCAAACAATAGCAGCATGTAATCATGGAACTACGTTCCATCGCGACTTTATATTGGCTATTGTTGTCAATTGAGTTGCTGATTTACGTATTAAAATCGTTTTAACATATCCTACTCGACACATTGTCGTTTTAAACCTTACATTATCATTCACCCAAAATTTAAATTTTTTTCTTTATCTGATTATCTGTAAAGAATGAAATATGTTTTACCCAATTTTCGCAAATATGTTTAAGCTGAAGAAATAACAATGTTGAGTATTCTTTGTGGTTTTGATCCTCATTATTAGAACAAAAAATGATAGATTAAAATGATCGATTCTCTTTTGTGTATTATGTTTCTATCTATTGGGAGAAACCAGATTACTTTAAACTAAAAGTACATTCTTTGAAATTCCAATTTATTTCAATATAAGGAGAGCAACATGGCTTTAGAACTCCAGCTTTTCTTTGTGAGCTAAATGTGTTTCAGTTAAAAGGTACGTTTTGGTACTCAAGGTTTATTAATCAGGAGATAACCACGTTAGTTTTAGCTAAAACTGTATTATTGGAAAATCCAGTCTTTCACCGCATTAAGAAAGAAAACTACGTTAGATGTTTTTAAAATAATACTTTGTGATAACATGGGGCCTATTAGTCCATCTCGATTGTTCTATTTTTTGAAATAAACAAATTTGAAAGAAACTTAAAGCTAACCCTTATCATTAATTATGCTTTCTCTAAAACGCATTTAAATATACTGCCTCCATTACACCCGAAGGTAACCCGTTCCAAAGGCCAACCATCCTATTTGAAAAATAAAACTGAGCTGAAGATGATTCCCACTCTGCCAAAATTTATATTTGTGTCACCCAAGTTCTACTGTTCTCACTGTTAAATATGAAAAGATGACACATCTACAGCCTTATTTCCCTTTACAATCTTAAATGCCTTAATCACATCACCATAACTCATGTTTTGTCAAGAGATAACAGTTAAAGAGGTTCCATCTCTCCTCATATGACAACTTCCTCCATTTGAGGAACAATTTCATATAACCATTATTTGAACCTCTTCCAACAAGTCAATGCCCTTCCGAAGTTAAGGATCCCCAAGACTAAACGCATTATTCCAAATGTCACGGGTCCGGCATGGCCAAGTGTGTTAAGGCGTTCGACTCGTAATCCGAGGGTCGCGAGTTCGAATCCCGGTCGTACCAAACATGCTCGCCCTTTTAGCCGTGAGGGCGTTATAATGTGACTGTTAATCCCACTATTCGTTGGTAAAAGAGTTGGCGGTGGGTGGTGATGACTAGCTGCCTTCCCTCTTGTCTTACACTGCTAAATTAGGGACGGCTAGCGCAGATAGCCTTCGAGTAGCTTTGCGCGAAATTAAAAAAACAAACAAACCAAATGTCACCTAAATAACGACCCATAAAATGAAATTATAACCTCTTTAGACTTGCATTCAGTAAAAACACGAACATAACAAAAGTTCTTTTATAGTGGAAGCTTACTGCTTGGAACCGTAATCCATTTTACTTTCTTTGCAAATGTTCAGTTATTTCCAGACAAGACAATTCTGTGGTTAATCTTATTTCCACAATGGATCAAAAGTAAACAACAATTATAAAATATATAATGAACATGTATTCGACAATAATGCAACACAAAATTACTAAGGAAGCAAAAATGGATCTCTTGAATACAAGTTTAGCCTGAGTAGGCTAGAAAAGCTCAACGAAAGGGAATTAGCCCTGTATCCGCTGCAGGGATCGAACTCCGAGTTGGCTTAAAATGTTTTAGTTTTGTTATATATATTATCTTATTAAATTATTTTTAAAAACAGAGTATAAAATTGTTTTAAAGGAGTTTCTACCCATATACAACCCCGGGATCAGCTGGAGTGATTTCCCAGCTAATTACCACAACTTTATTATTTTCATTACATGGCTTTTAAGAACAAATAAAAGTGATTTTCTCTAGGGTTTGTGGGCAAACAGGTCAACGTTTGTACGGTACATTGTATGAGTGACATTCTGTTTGTACAGTACACCCTTCCAGTCAAACATGGGACATACTGTTTCTGAGTGTATTGTGTAATGAGTGATACACTTAATGTATATATTATATACATAATACAATACATTGTATCAGTGATGTACTTTTTATCACCCCAATGACTCAGCGGTAAGTCAGTGTAATTATAATGCTAAAAATCGGGCTTATGGTGGGCTTAGTGAAGATAATCCATGGTTTATCTTATAAACAAACAAACGATACACTGTTTTTACTATACACTCTTCCACTGACATACCGTGTAAATAGTACACTGTTTTTACAATACACTCTTCACTGACATACCGTGTAAATAGTACACTGTTTTTACAATACACTCTTCCACTGACATACCGTGTAAATAGTACACTGTTTTTACTATACACTCTTCCACTGACATACCGTGTAAATAGTACACTGTTTTTACTATACACTCTTCCACTGACATACCGTGTAAATAGTACACTGTTTTTACAATACACTCTTCCACTGACATACCGTGTAAATAGTTCACTGTTTTTACTATACACTCTTCCACTGACATACCGTGTAAATAGTTCACTGTTTTTACTATACACTCTTCCACTGACATACAGTGTAAATAGTACACTGTTTTTACAATACACTCTTCCACTGACATACCGTGTAAATAGTTCACTGTTTTTACTATACACTCTTCCACTGACATACCGTGTAAATAGTACACTGTTTTTACAATACACTCTTCACTGACATACCGTGTAAATAGTACACTGTTTTTACAATACACTCTTCCACTGACATACCGTGTAAATAGTTCACTGTTTTTACTATACACTCTTCCATGGACATACCGTGTAAATAGTTCACTGTTTTTACTATACACTCTTCCACTGACATACAGTGTAAATAGTACACTGTTTTTACAATACACTCTTCCACTGACATACCGTGTAAATAGTTCACTGTTTTTACTATACACTCTTCCACTGACATACCGTGTAAATAGTACACTGTTTTTACAAAACACTCTTCACTGACATACCGTGTAAATAGTACACTGTTTTACAATACACTCTTCCACTGACATACCGTGTAAATAGTACACTGTTTTTACTATACACTCTTCCACTGACATACCGTGTAAATAGTACACTGTTTTTACTATACACTCTTCCACTGACATACCGTGTAAATAGTATACTGTTTTTACAATACACTCTTCCACTGACATACCGTGTAAATAGTTCACTGTTTTTACTATACACTCTTCCACTGACATACCGTGTAAATAGTTCACTGTTTTTACTATACACTCCTCCACTGACATACAGTGTAAATAGTACACTGTTTTTAGAATACACTATTCCACTGACATACCGTGTAAATAGTACACTGTTTATACTATACACTCTTCCACTGACATACCGTGTAAATAGTTCACTGTTTTTACTATACACTCTTCCACTGACATACAGTGTAAATAGTACACTGTTTTTAGAATACACTCTTCCACTGACATACCGTGTAAATAGTACACTGTTTTTACTATACACTCTTCCCCTGACACACCGTGTAAATAGTACACTGTTTTTACTATACACTCTTCCACTGACACACCGTGTAAAATAGTACACTGTTTTACTATACACTCTTCCACTGACATATCGTTGTAAATAGTACACTGTTTTTTACAATACACTCTTCCACTGACATACCGTGTAAATAGTTCACTGTTTTTACAATACACTCTTCCACTGACATACCGTGTAAATAGTACACTGTTTTTACAATACACTCTTCCACTGACATACCGTGTAAATATTACACTGTTTTTACTATACACTCTTCCACTGACATACCGTGTAAATAGTATACTGTTTTTACAATACACTCTTCCACTGACATACCGTGTAAATAGTTCACTGTTTTTACAATACACTCTTCCACTGACATACCGTGTAAATAGTTCACTGTTTTTACAATACACTCTTCCACTGACATACCGTGTAAATAGTAAACTGTTTTTACTATACACTCTTCCACTGACATTCCGTGTAAATAGTACATTGTTTTTACTGTACACTCTTCCACTGACATACCGTGTAAATAGTACACTGTTTTTACAATACACTCTTCCACTGACATATCGTGTAAATAGTATACTGTTTTTACTATACACTCTTCCACTGACATAGCGTGTAAATGGTACACTGTTTTACAATACACTCTTCCACTGACATACCGTGTAAACGGTACACTGTTTTACTATACACTCTTCCACTGACATACCGTGTAAATAGTACACTGTTTTTACAATACACTCTTCCACTGACATACCGTGTAAATAGTACACTGTGTTTACTATACACTCTTCCACTGACATACAGTGTAAATAGTACACTGTTTTTACAATACACTCTTCCACTGACATACAGTGTAAATAGTACACTGTTTTTACTGTATACTCTTCCACTGATATACCGTGTAAATAGTACACTGTTTTTACAATACACTCTTCCACTGATATACCGTGTAAATAGTACACTGTTTTTACAATACACTCTTCCACTGACATACCGTGTAAATAGTTCACTGTTTTTACTATACACTCCTCCACTGACATACAGTGTAAATAGTACACTGTTTTTAGAATACACTATTCCACTGACATACCGTGTAAATAGTACACTGTTTTTACTATACACCCTTCCACTGACATACCTTGTAAATAGTACACTGTTTTTATTATACACTCTTCCACTGACATACCGTGTAAATAGTACACTGTTTTTACTATACACTCTTCCACTGACATACCGTGTAAATAGTACACTGTTTTTACTATACACTCTTCCACTGACATATCGTGTAAATAGTACACTGTTTTTACTATACACCCTTCCACTGACATACCGTGTAAATAGTTCACTGTTTTTACTATACACTCTTCCACTGACATACCGTGTAAATAGTTCACTGTTTTTACTATACACTCTTCCACTGACATACCGTGTAAATAGTACATTGCTTTTACAATACATTCTTCCACTGACATACCGTGTAAATAGTACACTGTTTTTACTATACACTCTTCCCCTGACATACCGTGTAAATAGTAAACTGTTTTTACTATACACTCTTCCACTGACATACCGTGTAAATAGTACATTGCTTTTACAATACATTCTTCCACTGACATACCGTGTAAATAGTACATTGCTTTTACAATACATTCTTCCACTGACATACCGTGTAAATAGTACACTGTTTTTACTATACACTCTTCCACTGACATACCGTGTAAATAGTACACTGTTTTTACTATACACTCTTCCCCTGACATACCGTGTAAATAGTAAACTGTTTTTACTATACACTCTTCCACTGACATACCGTGTAAATAGTACATTGCTTTTACAATACATTCTTCCACTGACATACCGTGTAAATAGTACACTGTTTTTACTATACACTCTTCCACTGACATACCGTGTAAGTGATACGTTTTTCTTGCGATACATTTTTTGAATGAAACGTCGTTCAGTAATACATTTTTTCTTTAAATATGAAAAGCGTCTGTCTGAGTAGAGACATGTGTTTTATTATTTAAATTGCATATTAACAAGATAGGTTTTTTGTTAAGTTATTAAGGGGAAACCTATATTTGCTCAACGTGTCCGTTTCATGTTCACACACTAACTGGTTTTCTATGTACTGGTGAAAACAAAAGAGGATTTACTTTTTAGTTTGTTACTTCCATTTTGTTGTTGTGTCTACACTATTTTTGTAAATCTAAAAGCTTATTCCAGTCTCCCAGTAAAACCACAGAGTTTCAACTATCAATTCCTTTTCACACTGAGGTTACTCTGACTGTTTATATCTGGCAGGAACGAGGGCATGGCATGGCCTAGCGCGTTAAGGCGTGCGCTTCGTACTCTGAGGGTCGCGGGTTCGCGCCCGAGTCGCGCCAAACATGCTCGCCGTGAGGACGTTATAATGTGACGGTCAATCCCACTATTCGTTGGTACAAGAGTAGCCCAAGAGTTGGCGGTGGGTGGTGATGACTAGCTGCCTTCCCTCTAGCCTTACACTGCTAAATTAGGGACGGCTAGCACAGATAGCCCTCGAGTAGCTTTGTGCGAAATTCCAAAACAAACAAACAAACAAACAAAGCAGGAACGAATGACTAATTTGAATTAAAATAAATTTGACGAGAGAGATAGATAGAGCAATAACTTCAAGAAAGTGTAACAGTTTTCTCTTTCTGCAAGTTCACTACTTGTTGATTTTTCAATTGTAAACAGCGTCGTTGTCAACTGAAACTTTATAGAGAAATATCTTAGTTAACATCCCCAGACGTACAGTGTACTTATAACTAGGAATACAATTAATCAAATAGTTGTATGCAATGTTGTTAGCTATGTGTTTTTTTTTTCTGTTATTTAGATGTCTATATTTTGTTTGGCTAGAGGGAGTTTTAATGTGGCGTGATTGATAGGTGAATGTTTTTTGTTGATTGATTATTGTATTAGCAGGTTGTGTCTGCTGCATACACTGAAGATAATAAACTTGTGTTTCAGTGAAGTACTGGGAGCGTGAGATGTGATTAATTAGCATTTTTTGTTAATTTAAACCTGTCGTTAATTTGTGAAAACAAGTTGTAAGACTTGTGGTCAAAGAAATGAAACGTTTTCTTTATTATTAATATGACTGTACTCTACACCATTTTCCTACCAAATAATCCTTAAGAAATAGTCCAACAAAAGAAACCGTTAAAACAGTATAAACAAACAACACCCCTAAAAACAAGCACTATGCGATCTGATATTACTACGCAGACTATCTAAACTCTAAACTACAGGTATATGTATACATGTGCTACTCCCCTAGTGGCACAGTTTCGTGTCTCAAAAGCAGTTTACGATACACGTGGTGGACACAGTGCAGATAGTCCAGTGTGTATGTAAAAGTAGGTTTTCTTTTCTGCACACAGATTATGAGATTTTCATTTAAAAATCGGATTTTTTTTTTCAAATGCAAACGTTGTGCAATATCAAGGCTTAGCTTACAGTGAATTTTAAACGATGCAATCAACCCGAAACTGGTTATAAGACCCTACTAAAACATTTTTCAACAGTCTTTTGGAAAATTATTTTTAGCTGTACAGAATTAATAACGTGACTAGAGTGAACATGATAGAAAAACAAATAAATACATAAATTAATTAAAATAACTGCGCTAACTATTCAAAACATCCATAAAGTTAAACATAAATAATTAACCATTTGTTAGGTCTTAAACATACTGAAAAATAAAGGATGACCAGTATCAGTATGGTTACAAGGAACATTTTTAAACATTAATAATGGTGAGTGTCAGTATGGTTACAAGGAACATCTTTAAACATTAATAATGGTGAGTGTCAGTATGGTTACAAGGAACATCTTTAAACATTAATAATGGTGAGTGTCAGTATGATTACAAGGAACATCTTTAAACATTAATAATGGTGAGTGTCAGTATGGTTACAAGGAACATCTTTAAACATTAATAATGGTGAGTGTCAGTATGATTACAAGGAACATCTTTAAACATTAATAATGGTGAGTGTCAGTATGGTTACAAGGAACATCTTTAATCATTAATAATGGTGAGTTTCAGTATCAGTATGGTTACAAGAAACATCTCCAAACATTAATAATGGTGAGTGTTAATATGGTTAAAAGAAACATGTTTAAACATTAATTATGATGAGTGTTAATATGGTTACAAGAAACATCTTCAAGCATTAATAATGGTGAGTGTTAATATGGTTACAAGAAACATCTTCAAACATTAATAATGGTGAGTGTTAATATGGTTAAAAGAAACATCTTCAAACATTAATAATGGTGAGTGTTAATATGGTTAAAAGGAACATGTTTAAACATTAATTATGATGAGTGTTAATATGGTTACAAGAAACATGTTTAAACATTAATAATGATGAGTGTTAATATGGTTACAAGAAACATGTTTAAACATTAATTATGATGAGTGTTAATATGGTTACAAGAAACATCTTCAAACATTAATAATGGTGAGTGTTAATATGGTTACAAGAAACATCTTCAAACATTAATAATGGTGAGTGTTAATATGGTTAAAAGGAACATGTTTAAACATTAATTATGATGAGTGTTAATATGGTTACAAGAAACATCTTCAAGCATTAATAATGGTGAGTGTTAATATGGTTACAAGAAACATCTACAAACATTAATAATGGTGAGTGTTAATATGGTTACAAGAAACACCTTCAAACATTAATAATAGTGAGTGTTAATATGGTTAAAAGGAACATGTTTAAACATTAATTATGATGAGTGTTAATATGGTTACAAGAAACATCTTCAAGCATTAATAATGGTGAGTGTTAATATGGTTACAAGAAACATGTTTAAACATTAATAATGGTGAGTGTTAATATGGTTACAAGAAACATGTTTAAACATTAATAATGATGAGTGTTAATATGGTTACAAGAAACATGTTTAAACATTAATATAGAATGGCGAATGTGAACACGATTAGATGAAACATTTTTAAGCAATAATTTCATGATGTTTTCTAAATATACACTAACAGTAGGAAACAATTTTATTTAAAAACTTTCCACAAAAATAAACCTTTTTCGCACATAACCATTCTTTGGTTTGAACTGACAGAGTCGAGGAGACATTCACCGTCAACTATTCAGGTATTTTTTTCTGATTATGTTACGATCTCTTTGGAAGTATAGGATTGTTCTATTGGTTACTATGTTCATTAAAACATGAGTTAAAAACTAGTTTTTGTGTCCTAGTGGCAGTATGTTATTTTCTGGTTTCGCCTCTTTCGGTTTATTCATTCTCTCTCACATTACCTGGTCTTTCTTTGTATTTTTTACTTTTATATTATTTTCTTAAACTCACGCCAAATTAACTTCTATTTCTAACTTTGAACTCCTTTTTTCATTTATATCAAATTAAAACGACTCATGATCAAAAGGGTTTTGTAATCTCTTCAACAGTTGAACAAGGATAGTTACCACTTACTCCAATTTCCTATAATTTCCTAATCTATTAAAAACACACCAAAAGCGAGTCACTTTTTTGCCTCTATCTTATCCAATAGGCCCGGCATGGCCAAGCGTGTTAAGGCGTGCGACTCGTAATCTGAGGGTCGCGGGTTCGCATCCCGGTCGCGCCAAACATGCTCGCCCTTTCAGCCGTGGGAGCGTTATAATGGACGGTCAATCCCACTATTCGTTGGTAAAAGAGTAGCTCAAGAGTTGGCGGTGGGTGGTGATGACTAGCTGCCTTCCCTCTAGTCTTACACTGCTAAATTAGGGACGGCTAGCACAGATAGCCCTCGAGCAGCTTTGTGCGAAATTTAAAAAAACAAACAAACTTATCCAATAAATGATCCTCACGCCGTACTACGTAACAGAATAACTTATTGATTTTGATGGTCAGTCTTGGAATGCGTCAATTTCCTAAAGTGTGAAACGTATTTTCGAGGCAAAGGAACGCAAAATATAAACGTTAGAATTGGTAGTACACGTGTACTAATCAGTAGGCTCAGGGAAGCTCACTATCATACTGAGTTTTGTAATAACGGTACGGGCAGCTCACTATCATACTGAGTCTTGTAATAACGGTACGGGCAGCTCACTATCATACTGAGGTTTGTAATAACGGTACGGACAGCTCACTATCATACTGAGGTTTGTAATAACGGTACGGGCAGCTCACTATCATACTGAGGTTTGTAATAACGGTACGGGCAGCTCACTATCATAATGAGTTTTGTAATAACGGTACAGGCAGCTCACTATCATAATGAGTTTTGTAATAACGGTACGGGCAGCTCACTATCATACTGAGATAACGTGATAACGGTACGGGCAGCTCTCTTTCATACGTGAGTTTTGTAATAACGGTACGGGCAGCTCACTATCATACGTGAATTTTGTAATAATGTGATAACGGTATTGACCTTATATTTAATTTTCAACAAATGTCTGAACTTTGGACCGTATTCACAGTCACCTGGTAAGAAAACAATAATTGTCTAAGCAATCACAACTCTAAAATCCGGAGTTAGATTCCCCGAAGTGGATATAGTAAATAGTCCAATGTGACTTTGATCTAAAAAACACAAATAATGTAATAAAAAATGTTTGTATTTCTTATTATCTCATGACAGTATATTAGTACAATCTCCAAACCGTGTTGGCCAGGTGATTAAGGCACTCGGCTTGTAATCCGAGGGTCACAGGTTCGAATCCTCGACACACCAAACATGCTCGCCCTTTCAGCCGTGGGGATTATATAATGTGATGTTCAATCCCACTATTCGTTGGTAAAAGAGTAGCGAAGAGTTGGCGGTGGGTAGTGATGATTAGCTGCCTTCCCTTAAATTTTATATTGCTAAGTTAGGGACGGCCAACGCAGATAGCCCTCGTGTAGCTTTGTGCGAAATTCAAAACAAACCAAACCGTGTTTAATTTTAAGAGCCTAAACTTAAAATCCATATTACGTTAATATGACTAGCTGAGTCCCCCGCTGGTACAGGGGTATGTTTACGAACTTACAACGCTAAAATCAGGAGTCCGATTTCCCTCGGTGTACTCAGCAGATAGCCCGATGTGGCTTTGCTATAAGAAAACACACACATACAGCACGGCATGACCAGGTGGTTAAGGCACTCGACTCGTACTCTGAGGGTCGAGGGTTCGAATTCCGGTCACACCAAACACGCTCGCCCTTTAAGCCGTGGGGGCGTTATAATGTGGCGGTCAATCCCACTATTCGTTGATAAAAGAGTAGCTCAAGAGCTGGCGGTGGATGGTGATGACTAGCTGTCTTCCCTCTAACCTTACAAGTGCAGATAGCACTCCTGTAGCTTTGCGCGAAATTCAAGCCACACACACACATACACACATGACTAGTTGATGTTACACATTACAGAATCAAGAACTATTTATAACTGAGGAAGTTAAGTAATGTTCTCCTTCCTTTGTTTTTATTAACCTCATAATAACCTCACTAATTACGTACCCTAATTTATTGATCAAATATTTAAATTCAAGGTTAAAACAAGGTGGACGTATTCTCTATTTACACCCGTTCGCAGGTAAAAATCCTAAACCAAAATAGCCTGCGTTCGCCGTTGGACATTTTCCATTTACCATACCGTAAGTTACAGTAATCCGGCCTGTTAAGTTTGGATGAGAGATGCTAACATACGCTCATAATGGATTATCTCTAACTTCTGGTTAAACCAAGCTACTTACATATACAATAAATAAACACATATATCTATTAACCACTAAAGATAATCAAATATAGTGCTCAAACTATATTACTTATAAAGATTATAATGTACGGTTTTATAATTTGGGTACCTCGCTATTAACAATAGTTTCGCCTTAAACCCGAAATATCCCACGAGGTTCCGCGACCCAGCAAGTCTATCGACTAAGGTTATACAAATTAGCTAAATTTGATGACTAAGTTATTGTAATAAACAGATATATTAAACGCTCTAATCAAGTGTACGCGCAATTTGTTTACAATAATATAAGTATACGCAGTATTTCTATTGATCTAAAACTGTATTTTACGTTTTCAAGAGCAATTACTCAAGCAGATATAATGTCTGTTATAAGTTATCGTATCATGAAAGTAGTGTAGCCAGTGAAACTGAAAAACATAAGTTTATGCTTATATGTTTCAATTTGGTGTACTTATAACAATAAGCAGAGAAATTATTTAATTTGTTTAAGGCTATAACGTTTAGGTACAAAGGTGAAATAATACCAAAACAAGTGCTGCAACCTCGCGTTATCATTACATGTTAATTTTTATCTTCCTTACCCTACTGTATAAAGTTCAGTAAAGAAGAAATAATTCATACATAGCGAAGAGCTCTGCAAGTATTATTATTTTATCGTTTGATTTATTTACGCTGGTTAGGTAATTTCAAACTGTGCGAAATTATTTAGCAATCCCATGGTTACGAGGTTATGTTTTCAACCCTATGTGTGATTCTCAGCAAGGTTTCTCGAAAACGGATGTGCAGATTTGGACGAAAGTTGGTATACATTTGGACTATGACCATATTTAGAGGTGATTAGGTGTTGGAAAGTTAAGGCCACGAAATTCCAGAAAAAAAACATGTTCACATGGCAACAGACTTTTCACACTAGTTTTGCTCTATAACTCGGATTATGATGAAACTTAGTGGACATGTGTAGAATATTATTGGATTATGGTGAAACTTAGTGGACATGTGTAGAATATTATTGGATTATGATGAAACTCAGTGGGCATGTGTAGAATATTATCGGATTATGATGAAATTTAGTGGACATGTGTAGAATATTATTGGCCACTTCCTCACCACCTTTGAGAGCTATGGCGGTTACGTTTACACCAGACGCGCACAGGCGTACGCAGACAAATACCTGTGTGTCTTGCTGTATGCAATTTCTATTTGTAATATAAAGAACCACTTCTTTTCTATGTCGGTTTTCGCTAGTTTATATAAAAAAAAGATGCGCACGTACATAGATAAGTAATAATACCCAGGTACACAGCCTCAGGATCCACTTAGTATGTGTGTTTCTAGGCTATTTTCTCTTTGAGCTATAGAGGTCACACACAGACTAACAGACACGCCCTTTTATTATTATAGATTATTATATTCGCAAAGCCTGGTGGGCCCTGGACTCGTTTTCCCATTAGATAAAACGGCTCTGGCGACACCAGAAAATATTTCTCGCATTTCAACTTGGTGCATTATAAGAGTGACAGTCAGTTTTTCCAAACAAAACAGCAATAAGTCTATGGAATTACAACGTTAAAATCTGCGATTCGATTTTATGCGATAGATACAGTAGATAGTGTGCTCTAAAACAAAACAAAGAGTTTTCCCCCCTTCGCAGTTGCAGAATGTCCACGAACATACAACAATAGAAATCAGATTTCGATACCTTCGGTGAGCAGGTTAAAGTTAGCTCGTTGTGTAGCTTTGTGCATAATTACAAACAGATGATCAGTTCGTCAGCGTGGATGGTATCTCTGGTCAGTAGTTCAAAGTTAGGGACGGTGGCAGATAACCTCAGTATCCTTGTAAAAAACAAAACGAAACTAAGCGGCTAACATGCTAACAAGTTACTTGTTTCAAAACAATGTTTCTTTGTTATTGTTGTTCTCTTAATTTTTTGAAATTGTTGTCTTGTAGAAACATTTAACAATCACAAAATCAAAAGACGTGTTCCCGCTTTGCTAGAGTACTGAATATCTAGAGCCCGAATCATTAGAAAACAACACAGATACATACTGATAAAATTTGCATATTAAACCTTTCTTACACTTCTTGAGATTTTTCAAGTCGGGTCGTCTAATGAGTAGATTGTAACGTTAGGTAATAATAATAACAATATGGCTGAACATGTTTATTAAAGTAAGGAACGTTTTGTGTTGCAAGTCACATCCAACCGAAAATCGGCGGTTGCGATATAAAAAAAAAGCTTTACCCATTTTATCGTCTGTCGTTTATGAACTTTAACATATCATTGATTTTTATATTATCATACGTCTTGATATGTCTTCATTTCAAGCAGAACCTATCTTGATTGATCACCATTATTTCAGGCAATTTGTCTGAATATATTTCTCAGTTGTTTGAAAGGACACGGTAGTAACAGAGACAAGAAATACATTATCTACCAAGAAATCATGACCAACCTCGGTGTTTCACAAATTCACCGATAGGTTTCATTTTATTGGCTATGAACACGTTCTTTGTCCTTTTGACGTCTATAACTTGAGCAATGGAGACACATATTTCACTCAGTAAACATTTGTGCTTTTTTCCATTTCAATAAGCACATCAACATACGTGAACACGTTGATTAATTTTCCAAACCAAATGAGGAACAACCCCAACAGAACTCCAATACGTAAGGTACTTTTTACATAAAACACAATCTTTCAAGACATAGTACAACCCCAACAGAACACCAATACGTAACGTACTTTTTACATAAAACACAATCTTTCAAGACACAGTACAACCCCAACAGAACACCAATACGTAACGTAATTTTTACATAAAACACAATCTTTCAAGACATAGTACAACCCCAACAGAACACCAATACATAACGTACTTTTTACATAAAACACAACCTTTCAAGACACAGTACAACCCAAACAGAACACCAATACGTAACGTGCTTTTTACATAAAACACAATCTTTCAAGACACAGTACAACCCCAACAGAACGCCAATACGTAACGTACTTTTTACATAAAACACAACCTTTCAAGACACAGTACAACCCAAACAGAACACCAATACGTAACGTACTTTTTACATAAAACACAATCTTTCAAGACACAGTACAACCCCAACAGAACGCCAATACGTAACTTACTTTTACATAAAACACAACCTTTCAAGACACAGTACAACCCAAACAGAACACCAATACGTAACGTGCTTTTACATAAAACCTGATCTTTCAAGACACAGTACAACCCCAACAGAACGCCAATACGTAACGTACTTTTTACATAAAACACAACCCTTCAAGACACAGTACAACCCAAACAGAACACCAATACGTAACGTACTTTTTACATAAAACACAATATTTCACAACATAGAACAACTCCAACAGAACACCAATACGTAACGTACTTTTTACATAAAACACAATCTTTCAAGACACAGTACAACCCCAACAGAACACCAATACGTAACGTACTTTTTACATAAAACACAACCTTTCAAGACACAGTACAACCCAAACAGAACACCAATACGTAACGTACTTTTTACATAAAATACAATCTTTCAAGACATGGAACAACTCCAACAGAGCACCAATACGTAACGTACTTTTTACATAAAACACAATATTTCAAGACACAGTACAACCCCAACAGAACACCAATACGTAACGTACTTTTTACATAAAACACAATCTTTCAAGACACAGTACAACCCCAACAGAACACCAATACGTAACGTACTTTTTACATAAAACACAATATTTCAAGACACAGTACAACCCCAACAGAACACCAATACGTAACGTACTTTTTACATAAAACACAATATTTCAAGACACAGTACAACCCCAACAGAACACCAATACGTAACGTACTTTTTACATAAAACACAATCTTTCACGACATAGAACAACTCCAACAGAACACCAATACGTAACGTACTTTTTACATAAAACACAATATTTCAAGACTTAGAACAACTCCAATAGAACAGCTGAATGCAAAGTACTTTCTACATAATACTCGTAAAACTGTTTGGTAGTTTTCCAGTTTTTTGCCAGAAAATGAAATTGTTATATTAAACGAGTGAAATATTTGACATTTTCAGTAACAATGTGTTTGTGGAACGTGTCATAACGTAGGGTGTATTATAATACAGAGAAACACGTACAGTTACTTTTGTTATGAAATATGGAGGTAAATAAAACTTGTTACTGAAGGCTTTCTCACTCATTAAACTAAGACATTAATTAATGTAATACAACTATTTTGATAGAGCTTAAGTACACATTTTTGCCACGAACACAACATTTTTTACTAGAAACACACCTTACTGCACACGAAGTCAAGCAGACTTGGAAAAGCCAAAAATAACCTGGTGGTTAGTGCGTCGGATTGCGGATGAAAGATCCACATAAATAACCTGGTGGTTAGTGCGTCGGATTGCGGATGAAAGATCCACATAAATAACCTGGTGGTTAGTGCGTCGGATTGTGGATGAAAGATCCACAAAAATAACCTGGTGGTTAGTGCGTCGGATTACGGACGAAAGATCCACAAAAATAACCTGGTGGTTAGTGCGTCGGATTACGGACGAAAGATCCACAAAAATAACCTGGTGGTTAGTGCGTCGGATTACGGACGAAAGATCCACGATTCGAGACACATATCCTCCCTCCCTCCGATGGTGCTGTTGAACACATTTCGCACCTTCATTTGTGGTGCATAATAAAAGTGACAGCCAGTCTCGTTATTCAATTCAAGGAGATGGTCAAGATCCTTTTTGCAGTGGGTGTTTCTAATTAGTTGCTTTTCCTTATAGTCAGGACTTCAAGATTACGGATGGCTATACCTTATCAATAAGCATATTTAGCCTGGATTTTTAGCCTGTGTGTGTCTTAGGGCCATTCATACTTAAAATATCAATATTGTAAGAGGCTTTGTTTTGACTGTTGTTAAATACAAAGTTACACAATGAGCTATTTGTTGTCTATTCACCGCGAATATCAAAACCCAAATGCTTACGTAATAATCCGTCTGTCTTATCGCTGATCTATTGAGGGGAGCATTGGAAGTGAACAAACAACAACAATGAATTATTGGTATTAGTGGTATATTAAGAAACTAATCACCAAATCAACCAGAAATTTTGAAAAAAGGATTAAATCCTATAGATCTTTACCTATTACAGCAACGTGAAGGTAATCTAACCTATATTTCATTTTAAGCCTGACAGTGTCAAGTATTTTGCAAAATTTAGGCATGACAGTAACTGAAAGTCCTTAAAAAATAACACTTTGTGCGTGTTTCGAAAGACGTATTACTTTAAATAGAAGGTTTAGATGACAATAAGGTTGTTATGAAATCTTTTGTAATTTGATCCTACAAAAAGATTTAATGTTTTTAAAACCAACACCAACAAGAAAGCGGAAAAATAACAAATCTTGTGTCGGTGCTGATGAAACGAAACTACTTTTAACTTAACTTTCACTTCACAACATCATTACAATTAACGCGGACGTAAAAGTGAGAGGCTGGTAAGTATCAGTGTAAGTCCACTATTAGACGATTCATTTCTTCAGTGTGTCTTAAGGAATTTTCTTTAAACCAACATCCACCTACTGAAACCTGTCGCCCCAAAATCAGAAAAATAATACCGATTAAAGTCTAATGTTAGCTATAAAACTAAACGTTGCCACCCCACAACATCAACATCTAATCTTAGCGATAAATCTCAGACAACTCGAAACCTAGGTTGTTCTTTTTTATGACTTTCAGAACAGTTTCGAATCATTTTTTTAGTGTGTGGACAGTGATTTTATTTTTTAATTGTTTTAGTCATTAATTGTTGAAATATCATGACTTGTACCTTTATTATAGTAATAGAAAAATCATACAAAACAAAATATGCGAGTGTTTGAGGTAACAATTTACGCATCTACCAGATAATGTAATTGAAGATTACATTAATATCCGTTTAAAGGAGTGATTTGACAAATATCACAAGAAACTTTGATCAGGTAGTATACTTCTGGTTAAAATAGAAAACCTTTATCAATATAATTTATATTGTGAACCCAAAACACTTGTTAACAACATTATTGAATGAAATACTTTAAAAAATTATGTTGAGATCGTTAGCAGTATTATTAAATAAACCAGCCCAAAGAAATCATCATGTTGAGATTGTTAACAGTATTATTAAATAAAGCAGCCCAAAAATCATCATGTTGAGATTGTTAACAGTATTATTAAAGGTGTGTGTGTTTTCTTATAGCAAAGCGACATCGGGCTATCTGCTGAGTTCACCGAGGGGAATCGAACTCCTGGTTTTAGCGTTGTAAATCTGAAGACTTACCACTATTCCTCCGGGGGACACATGGTGAGTAACACTATACCTTGCTGTTTAACTTTGCAGAGGTAATTGCTACTTTGTTTCTCATAATTGAACTTAACATAGTTTTGTATCCTTTTCAAGGATACATCAGTTGGTATACTTTTGGAGACACAAAAGAATTTAAACTTTATTTTTACATTCGCTATTTTGTTCTACAAGAATGTATGTCGATTACTTTCTCATATTGTAAAATCAATATAGTTTTATTGTTTGTGTTAACTTTAATATTACATTTAGAATTAGATGACTGATGTTTAAACTAGCAACAATAAAGCGAAAGCTTGTGATATGAACATTTCAATGATATAAAAAAAATTCAGTAGACTAAATAAAGAAAACAATGAAGGACGTTGTGAGTTACATTCAAATGATGTTATCATCTTCAATTATATGTTTAAACGGAACCAAATGACCATGAATTATACATTTCAAACCAAATTCTAGACTACCAAACATCGGTTTCAGACTGTTATGTAAACCCTGTAATACATTAAATTAGTAAAACTATAATTCACTAAACACTACTTTGAAGTTGTTTTACAAACCATAAAAACATGAAATTATTCAAATAATTGTCTATTAAAAACCGATTTTTAGACTGTTGTAAAAACCTTAAAAACATTAAATCAGTGAAATCATAACGCACTAAACACCAATTTCAGACTGTTGTATGAAGTAAAAAACACGATATGATAAATGTTTATTACATACTAAACTAAGAACCTTTTAACCAAGGCCGCCAAATACATCTTGAGTGATTTCTTAAGTTTTACTCAACATCCTGAGGTTTGATTGTTCTGACTAATTACTCAAGGTTTAAGCAACATCCCGAGGTTAAATTTTCTGATTAATTTCTCAAGATTTAATCAACATTCCAAGGTTAAATTCTCTGACTAATTTCTCAAAGTTTAATTAACAATCTGAGGTTTAATTTTTCTGACTAATGTCTCAAATTTTAATTAAAAACCTGACGTATGTTTAATTTTTCTTGCTAATTTCTCAAGATTCAATTAACATTCTGAGGTTTAATTGTTTTGACTGTTGTCTCAAATTTGAATCAATGTGTTGAGATTTAACTATTCTGAGTATTTTCTTCAATTTTTATTCAATATCTTAGGGTTGAAGTTTTCTGATTACTGTTTCAAGTTTTGATCAATATCTTAGGGTTGAAGTTTTCTTATTACTGTTTCAAGTTTTGATCAATATCTTAGGGTTGAAGTTTTCTGATTAGTGTTTTAAGTTTTGATCAATATCTTAGGGTTGAAGTTTTCTTATTACTGTTTTAAGTTTTGATCAATATCTTGGGGTTGAAGTTTTCTGATTACTGTTTCAAGTTTTGATCAATATCTTGGGGTTGAAGTTTTCTGATTACTGTTTCAAGTTTTGATCAATATCTTAGGGTTGAAGTTTTCTTATTACTGTTTTAAGTTTTGATCAATAACTTGGGGTTGAGGTTTTCTGATTATTGTTTCAAGTTTTGATCAATATCTTAGGGTTTATATTTTCTGATTACTGTTTCAAGTTTTGATCAATATCTTGGGGTTTAATTTTTCTGATTACTATTTCAAGTTTTGATCAATATCTTAGGGTTGAAGTTTTCTTATTACTGTTTTAAGTTTTGATCAATATCTTAGGGTTTAATTTTTCTGATTACTGTTTCAAGTTTTGATCAATATCTTAGGGTTTAATTTTTCTGATTACTGTTTCAAGTTTTGATCAATATCTTAGGGTTGAAGTTTTCTGATTACTGTTTGAAGTTTTGATCAATATCTTAGGGTTGAAGTTTTCTTATTACTGTTTTAAGTTTTGATCAATATCTTAGGGTTGAAGTTTTCTGATTACTGTTTCAAGTTTTGATCAATATCTTAGGGTTGAAGTTTTCTTATTACTGTTTTAAGTTTTGATCAATATCTTGGGGTTGAAGTTTTCTGATTACTGTTTTAAGTTTTGATCAATATCTTAGGGTTGAAGTTTTCTGATTACTGTTTCAAGTTTTGATCAATATCTTAGGGTTTAATTTTTCTGATTACTGTTTCAAGTTTTGATCAATATCTTAGGGTTGAAGTTTTCTGATTACTGTTTCAAGTTTTGATCAATATCTTAGGGTTGAAGTTTTCTTATTACTGTTTCAAGTTTTGATCAATATCTTAGGGTTGAAGTTTTCTTATTACTGTTTCAAGTTTTGATCAATATCTTAGGGTTGAAGTTTTCTTATTACTGTTTCAAGTTTTGATCAATATCTTAGGGTTGAAGTTTTCTTATTACTGTTTCAAGTTTTGATCAATATCTTAGGGTTGAAGTTTTCTAATTACTGTTTCAAGTTTTGATCAATATCTTAAGGTTGAAGTTTTCTGATTACTGTTTCAAGTTTTGATCAATATCTTAGGGTTGAAGTTTTCTTATTACTGTTTCAAGTTTTGATCAATATCTTAGGGTTGAAGTTTTCTTATTACTGTTTCAAGTTTTGATCAATATCTTAGGGTTGAAGTTTTCTGATTACTGTTTCAAGTTTTGATCAATATCTTAGGGTTGAGGTTTCTTATTACTGTTTTAAGTTTTGATCAATATCTTAGGGTTGAAGTTTTCTGATTACTGTTTTAAGTTTTGATCAATATCTTAGGGTTGAAGTTTTCTTATTACTGTTTTAAGTTTTGATCAATATCTTAGGGTTTAATTTTTCTGATTACTGTTTCAAGTTTTGATCAATATCTTAGGGTTGAAGTTTTCTTATTACTGTTTCAAGTTTTGATCAATATCTTAGGGTTGAAGTTTTCTTATTACTGTTTCAAGTTTTGATCAATATCTTAGGGTTGAAGTTTTCTTATTACTGTTTCAAGTTTTGATCAATATCTTAGGGTTGAAGTTTTCTGATTACTGTTTCAAGTTTTGATCAATATCTTAGGGTTGAAGTTTTCTTATTACTGTTTCAAGTTTTGATCAATATCTTAGGGTTGAAGTTTTCTGATTACTGTTTCAAGTTTTGATCAATATCTTAGGGTTGAAGTTTTCTTATTACTGTTTCAAGTTTTGATCAATATCTTAGGGTTGAAGTTTTCTTATTACTGTTTTAAGTTTTGATCAATATCTTAGGGTTGAAGTTTTCTTATTACTGTTTTAAGTTTTGATCAATATCTTAGGGTTGAAGTTTTCTTATTACTGTTTTAAGTTTTGATCAATATCTTAGGGTTGAAGTTTTCTAATTACTGTTTCACGTTTTGATCAATATCTTAGGGTTGAAGTTTTCTAATTACTGTTTCAAGTTTTGATCAATATCTTAGGGTTGAAGTTTTCTGATTACTGTTTCAAGTTTTGATCAATATCTTGGGGTTGAAGTTTTCTTATTACTGTTTCAAGTTTTGATCAATATCTTGGGGTTGAAGTTTTCTTATTACTGTTTCACGTTTTGATCAATATCTTAGGGTTGAAGTTTTCTAATTACTGTTTCAAGTTTTGATCAATATCTTAGGGTTGAAGTTTTCTTATTACTGTTTCAAGTTTTGATCAATATCTTGGGGTTTAATTTTTCTTATTACTGTTTTAAGTTTTGATCAATATCTTAGGGTTGAAGTTTTCTGATTACTGTTTCAAGTTTTGATCAATATCTTAGGGTTGAAGTTTTCTTATTACTGTTTTAAGTTTTGATCAATATCTTAGGGTTGAAGTTTTCTCATTACTGTTTCAAGTTTTAATCAATGTACCGAAGCTTATTTGCGACAACACTGTCATATCTGAAATATTCCACATTCACATCTTTGCACGAATCTTTATAGGTGACGTCTCAACAATAATAAAACCCGTCCGAAACTTCTCCTTACTTATGTGACCAGAATTTATCGTTTAAAACGTGACCCAGAGGAACACATATAGGAATTATTCATGAGCGTCGCTTCCTTAATATATATTCTAGAAGTAACAAAATAGTAGTTTCTAATCTAAGGACGTTTTCAGCCGCTGATATGCGCGAGGCGATATGCTGTAGCTTATAAAAGATACAGTAGCAAAATAAATAAAAGAAAACACTTGTATCTGCACATTAATATACTTGTGTGTTTCTTTAGTGAATAGTTGTAGCTAGTAGGACGAGCGGATAGCATAGGAAACTTGCAAGTTCTTCGCTGGAAATACATTCTGTAAATAAAACTAGAAATCTTCAATTACGTATTATACAAGAAGAATTCCATAAGAATACTCCATCGTATGAAGAATAGTATTTATTTATCGAGTATGAATGGTACATGACACATATATACTGATCTTCGTCACTGTATTTGTCGAACCACAAATAATGATTCTTTTAATTATCTGTATTTTAGTCTGTACATATATATAACCATAAATTTTAAGTCATAAACAAAACACATTGAAATGAAACAAAATACGCTGCTTATTTTTTTTATGACTTACCAATTTATGGTTATAATGTAATCAGTCAGAGGTTGGGATTTGCTGTTTTTAACGCAGTCCTTCCTCATGATTTTGTTTATTCATTTGGCTTCATTTGGAATGAAAAGTAATACACTTTTATAAAGTTAAATAAGCAAACCCACAAAGAAGGACTTTGTTAAAAACAGCGAATCCAAACCTCTGACTAACCATATTAGTTATAACTTAAAAAAACAAGCCGAAACGAAAATAAATTCAACAAGAAACGCTGCACTAATTGGAAAGATATCAGGATACAAGCTGTAATATGGGATTATAAAATGTATCTCAAGTTTTGGAGGTGACTGCGGAAGTAGGACCCACATTGCGATAGGGATACACCTTTTATCAGTGTTAATCTCTATTCGCCAGTCTCACATGAGAAATAAAAGAGTAGCAATAGATATAGAAATATAAATTAGAAGAGAGAGATCTGGGTGCTCAAGCCCATCACGTCCCACATCTAAATTGCCTTTCACCGTCTGCAGACAGTTGTGAGAAGGTGACTGCACTTCCAAGTAAAGATGAAACGTAGAACAAATTCATTAATATAAAAATAAGGTCCTACCATTTGGGGGTAAGTAAGTTGAAAACTTACCTCTTGAAGTCAGCATTCCAGCCCCCAATATGGTAGAAAGGCACTTATTGAGAACACAGCAAACAAACTGTAACTTCCTGCACACACACACTCATAATTGTCGTTTTTCAGTACTTTACTGACCTGGCATGAGCAGATGACTGGGATGCTCGACTCGTAATCTGAGGGTCACGGGTTCGAATCCCCGTCACACCAAACATGCTCGCTCTTTCAGCCGTGGAAGTGTTATAATGTGACGGTCAATCCCAGTATTCGTTGATAAAAGAATAGCCCAAGCGTTGGCGGTGGGTAGTGATGAATAGTTGCCTTCCCTCTAATGTTACATTGCTAAATTAGAGACGGCTAATACAGGTATCCTTCGGGTAGCTTTGCGCGAAATTAAAAACAAACAAACAATTATTACTTTACTAGCTGGGGACATGGCACCCTTGGGATTTTTAAAATATTTTCACTGAAATGATGAATTCTTTATGGTGTTTAAGGCATTTCCATCTTTTAAACGAGAAAATGGTCCCTAATTTTGAACTGAAAGAAAGCAGTTAACGAGCAGCACTCACCGCCAGTTTGCAGCACGAAAGGTACAAGTATAATTTATGGGTCCAACTCCCCACTACCATTTCTGCACACCCCACTACCATTTCTGCTCACGTGTGTTTTATAGGTAGAAGCCAGTGATCCCAAAGAGTCAGCATTGCCGTGTATTTCGTTCTACCCACTGTCATGCCCCAAGTTCAATAACAACAAAAAACTCATCCTGGCTAACTAATAAACGAGTATTTGCTGTAAAACTATTATCAATGCTACCAGTTTGGCCACCAGTTTTGATTTCATTCATTTACCTCTCAAAATCAATCGTTTTTCAGCCGAACATTGTTTTTCACACCTAAGGTGTTTTTCGCTACATCGTCAAGTATTTCATCATCAACTGTCTCGGTGTGAACATGATTAATTTGGTAAACAGTGGTTCAGAAGCAAGTTTAGATTGTCTGAACCAAGTTATAAAAATCGTGCATTGGTGCGCACGTGGTGTTAAGGAAAGAGTAGATGTATATCAAACCTGATTTGAGTTCAGCACATTAGTTAGCGTTCACGTGTTGTCAACCTGAAGGTTCGTGGTTCGTTGAACGTTGACGCATAAACGCAAGCATCACCTTGGAGACGCGTGTTTGCTTTCACTATTTATTTAGAGGAAAAAAAAAAGCTCAAGAAGGAATGACGTTCACTAGCTGTCTTCCTTAGCTCAAGAAGGAATGACGTTCACTAGCTGTCTTCCTTTAAGCCCCTCAGCTTAAGTTTAGATGGCTCTTTGTGGAGCTCTCTGCAAACGTTCCGAAATAGTGTATTTCAAGCGATCTAGTCTTGTTGGTTACTTCAGAGGATATTTCATAACAACACTGAAATCGGTTTATTGTACAGGTGTCACATTGTCTTGTTGTTCTGTAACGAGTCCTTGTTGCACTGAAGACGACATACTATCAGATGAAGACTACACAATATCAGATCATCTCATGATCATAAGCTAACACTAAGTTACTTATGACAAAGAAGATCCACATATTAATCTTGTGACAAGACACAGTAAAACCTGATCCACCAGTGCAGTTTATCTCGCTAGTAAATTCTGTAACCAAATGTTAAAATAATTACATGAATCACGAACAAGATCCGCCTGGCCCTGATTCATAGATAGGATATCTATAGGCAATGCAGAAGTTAAACCTTATAGCCCTGAAGCACGAACAAAGTGTATGTTAGTTGTATAGCCTAGAGCTGTGAACATGATATGTGTAAGTTGTACATAACCTTGAGTCACGAACAAAGTGTATGTTCGTTGTATAGCCTTGAGCTATGAACATGATATGTGTATGTTGTACATAACCTTGAGTCACGAACAAAGTGTGTGTAAATAATTGTATATACCCCCAAGCTACGAACAAAGTATGTATGTACATTGTACGTATCCTTGATTCACGAACAAAGTGTGTATATAAGTTGAATGTATCCCCAAGCTACGAACAAGGCATTACGTAAGTTGTACATAACTTTGGGTCACGAACAAAGTGTGTATATAAGTTGAATGTATCCTCAAGCTACGAACAAGGCATTACGTAAGTTGTACATAACTTTGGGTCACGAACAAAGTGCGTATATAAGTTGAATGTATCCCCAAGCTACGAACAAGGCATTACGTAAGTTGTACATAACTTTGGGTCACGAACAAAGTGCGTATATAAGTTGAATGTACCCCCAAGCTACGAACAAGGCATTACGTAAGTTGTACATAACTTTGGGTCACGAACAAAGTGTGTATATAAGTTGTATGTATCCCCAAGCTACGAACAAGGCATTACGTAAGTTGTACATAACTTTGGGTCACGAACAAAGTGCGTATATAAGTTGTATGTATCCCCAAGCTACGAACAAGGCATTACGTAAGTTGTACATAACTTTGGGTCACGAACAAAGTGTGTATATAAGTTGAATGTATCCCCAAGCTACGAACAAGGCATTACGTAAGTTGTACATAACTTTGGGTCACGAACAAAGTGCGTATATAAGTTGTATGTATCCCCAAGCTACGAACAAGGCATTACGTAAGTTGTACATAACTTTGGGTCACGAACAAAGTGTGTATATAAGTTGTATGTATCCCCAAGCTACGAACAAGGCATTACGTAAGTTATACATAACTTTGGGTCACGAGAAAAGTGTGTATATAAGTTAAATGTATCCCCAAGCTACGAACAAGGCATTACGTAAGTTGTACATAACCTTGAGTCACGAACAAAGTGTGTATATAAGTTGTATGTATCCCCAAGCTACGAACAAGGCATTACGTAAGTTGTACATAACTTTGGGTCACGAACAAAGTGTGTATATAAGTTGAATGTATCCCCAAGCTACGAACAAGGCATTACGTAAGTTGTAGATAACTTTGGGTCACGAACAAAGTGCGTATATAAGTTGAATGTACCCCCAAGCTACGAACAAGGCGTTACGTAAGTTGTACATAACTTTGGGTCACGAAAAAAGTGTGTATATAAGTTGTATGTATCCCCAAGCTACGAACAAGGCATTACGTAAGTTATACATAACTTTGGGTCACGAACAAAGTGTGTATATAAGTTAAATGTATCCCCAAGCTACGAACAAGGCATTACGTAAGTTGTACATAACCTTGAGTCACGAACAAAGTGTGTATATAAGTTGTATGTATCCCCAAGCTACGAACAAGGCATTACGTAAGTTGTACATAACTTTGGGTCACGAACAAAGTGTGTATATAAGTTGAATGTACCCCCAAGCTACGAACAAGGCATTACGTAAGTTGTACATAACTTTGGGTCACGAACAAAGTGTGTATATAAGTTGAATGTACCCCCAAGCTACGAACAAGGCATTACGTAAATTGTCCATAACTTTGGGTCACGAACAAAGTGTGTATATAATTGTATGTATCCCTAATTCACGAACAAAGTATGCACGTAACCTTGAGTCATCAAAACGCGTGTAAGTTCTTTTGTATCTTTGAGGCATGGACAAGGTATGGATGCAACCTAGAGTTATGTACAAAGTGTGTATGTAAGTTGTATGTAACTCTGGGTGATGAACAAGATTCGTACGTACGTACGTTAGGCATAAGTAACGATATTACATAAGTAAAGTAATTCTACTTAATTTACCAGTGAGTTGTAATTACATATTATTACAGGATCTAATGATTTTATCTAATAAAATCATATCTTACCAGTCTGTCCTTCGGACATAATTCCACAAAATCTCTCTCCACCCAGTTCAAAGAAGTCAGCGTCACATTTGTCGTCGTATTCAACGTCGAACAGCTCCACCTGGAGGCGCAGCATGCATACCAGGCTAGAATTTTTAGCAATGATGTAATCACATATTTGGCGATTGTTGTAGTTCGATGGAAAATTGGGACTGGTAAGTTTAAACTGAGAGCTAGAGAAGTTCCCATCACAGCTAAGAGGCGGGCACTCTTGCTGGACAGCGGTCAGCAGAAAGCCGAGGCCAGATCCATATCCGTCTGAATGAAACTTCATTACTACTACTGGTTCCTGAAACTGGATGACACCTGGAGAAACAATTTATACCAAGTGAAAAATATAAAATAAAAAAAATTATTTTTACGAACGTTTATGGGTTCAAAATGACAACGTACATTACAGCGTCAAGTCTTTGCTTTTCTGAACTTGGGACAATGAACCACAAATTTACTTTTTAAAATTATCTATTTATAACTAGGTTGAGTGTGCCCGAATGTATATTCTAGGGTCTCTATGGCAAAATAGCGTTCCCCACTGTGGGTTCCTGGGTGCGTTATAAGAGTGGTGGTAAGCACCGACTATTACATTCGACTAGTTGCTCTCCTGCTAATCTATTGATTCTGCTAATCACGTACTCTAGACAAACAAACACAAACTGTTTATAATACGAGGATATGTATATGATTCAGTAAGGAGAAGGTCAAAGTACAAAATATCATATGGCGGAAATCTATCTATATAACTGTATCAGGCTCAGACCTTTCCATTAGAGTCCGAACAAATCCAATCACTAGAGCACTAGTGTGCTCATCTCGCACTTCCCCGCAAAGGATATCACAGGTAAGAATGTGCTCATCTCGCACTTCCCCTCGAAGGATATCACAGGTAAGAGTGTGCTCATCTCACACTTCCCCTCGAAGGATATCACAGGTAAGAATGTGCTCATCTCGCACTTCCCCTCGAAGGATATCACAGGTAAGAGTGTGCTCATCTCGCACTTCCCCTCGAAGGATATCACAGGTAAGAATGTGCTCATCTCACACTTCCCCTCGAAGGATATCACAGGTAAGAGTGTGCTCGCGAAGAATTATGTATAATAATTATTTCGTTTTCATGCATGAGAATGGGTAATAACAATCAGTTCTGTAATTGTTTACTCTCTGAAATAACAACATAGTCATTGTAAGAATCGTCTTATTTCAAATTAACGTTTTTTACTGCCGCTCATTAAGAATGTAATAACTGAACTACATTATAACATTAAAACTTTCGTGACTGAAAAACCATGCCTTAATCGTATACTAATATCCCGACATAAAAGTGTGATATTTCACACATTACACAGAGAATTTCTTAAAATACATTAATACATTTTGCTGTTCAAACTGAACATTGGTACGATACACGTGATAACTTCGTATGTAGCCTTCACATATTTATCATGGTATTAGCATCCAGTCAGTATTTTTATTTTATATTATTTAGATATTTTCCTTCGTAAAGATAAAAAGTAATCCTAGTTCGTAATTTTTACACAGGGTTCAATATTTAATGTTTATATCGATTGTATGTTTCACTATAAACATTTATTTTCAGGATAAAATGAAACGCAAATATTAGGTGGATGTATATAAAAAAGATTTTTCATGTAGATTAGATCGTTAGGGGCATTAAAAATGAAATAATTTACGAGAGTTTCATAACCAATTTTTATTTTCTCCTCAATTTGTAGGTAACATGAGAATCCTTCGAATCACAAAAACAATCGTCTGCTCCTTTTTAATGTAAAAATAAAATAATTTATTCATGTACAATGTTTATCGTCTCAAGATATTATGATATGAACATAAACTAAAAGAATATCGACAAATAAAGCCGCCATTTTACAATTTATTAAGACTTTTCAAAATATACTGCAAAAGTGAAAACAAAGGCCTAATTTTTCTGAATAACGGATATCAATTTTATGTTTTTCTATCGGTTTACTCTGTTCTTATATTATCTTCTTGATAAAAAACTCATATAAAAAGGTGTTCTTCATTAATCGAATTGCTGGACTGATATATGTGGTCCTGGACTTACAGTAATCCTTTATTAATACTTAAATATTACATTGTCAGTATTGCTTATTTTACGGTCAAAGAAAATTTTAACGCCACATCTCGTTGTGTGTTTCGCAATTTTATCGAATATATTTGTATGTTTGAATAATATACAAAAACATGATAAATACAAATTTATGTTGTCTCTACAAACATTTATCCTTTGAGTTTAAATGAACTTCGCATCTGATACAACTTTGGTTTTTAATTCAACATCAAATTTTATTGTCATCACCTTCAAAACAGCCACATCTTTGGTGAATGAACAAACATCAGGTTTTGTTGTTATCACCTTCAAACCCGCCACATCATTGGTGTTTGAATAAACATCAGGTTTTGTTGTTATCACCTTCAAATCCGCTACATCATTGGTATTTGAATGAACATCAGGTTTTGTTATCACCTTCAAACCCGCTACATCAATAGTGTTTAAATAAACATCATGTTTTATTGTCAGTTCCTCCAGACCAAATACATCTGCTAATTTTACAAATTTAACATCATGTTTTATTGTCAGTATCTTCACTAAAGTTTAATCTCTGGTAGCTATATTGCCAACATAGAAATCATTTGGAAGAATCCAAGTTGCTTGACTACGTTTTGTAACTGTTTCGAAAGATGAGATTTTTATTCTATTTTCTTGTCCTCTGATAACGAAAACGCTTTATTTTTATTTTTCCATCTACAATTTTAAGAACTACTCTTTGTACAAGTTCCATGTAACAACCAATAGAAACTTTACACGTAATGAGAGATTTAATAACAGCTTTATATGTCTATTAATCTTATAAACTCGGTATTTCTGGCATTTCTTGTACTTAGTTGAAAACACAAGCGCAGCATTTACCCCACTGGACCAAGTAGCTGACTAAGTCAGTAATCTCAAGAACTGACATGGCCAGGTGGGAAAGGCACTCGACTCGTAATTTGAAGGTTGCGGGCTCAAATTCCCCTCACACCAAACATGCTCGCTCGTTCAGCCGCGGGGGCGTCATAATGTTACGGTCAATCCCACTATTCGTTGGTAAAAGAGAAACCCAAGAGTTGGCGCTGGGGGGTGATGACTAGCTGCCTTCCCTCTAGTCTTACACTGCTAAATTAGGGACGGCTAACGCAGATAGCCCTCTTATAGCTTTGCGTGAAATTCAAAACAAACCAAACCAAATCAAACCAGTAATCTCAACATTTTACTCTAGCGTTTCCATACAGTTCAAACCATTCTCTACTCTAGTCATCTAGTCTCTACTCAAATTTCTAGTCATCACTTCTCTTGCACCGGGGTAATATGAGCTGTCATACGTCACGAACCTTACAGTATATGGACAGCTGTGCATATACAACGAACTTTACTGTATATGGACAGCTGTGCATGCACCACGAACTTTATTGTATATGGACTGAATACAAATATCTGAAAATTAATACTGATAATACCACGTATATTAATAGGCTTATTTTTTATTTTTTATTCATCATAGTATTTGAAATACAATTATTAATAAGAACCTCTGAGAGAATGTAGTATTTGTAACAATACATATCCGGCAAGGATATAAAACACATATAACTCTGAGATACTATTAATGTTGGTAAAACAACAAGGACAGAACATTATATGCAGTTTTGTAGGTAGCGCCCTCTAACTTTTTAATAGTTATTATTTTAAATATTAGTATAGTGTACAATGTGTATCTGGTTAGGTAATGCTTATTACAACCAACACTAAGTCAATCTATTTAAGTTTGCATTACACCATGTTTACATTGTAGTTACCAGTAAGCATGCATAAGCAATACTCAATCCACAGAAATGTATGACAAGCCACATGTTAAGAGAACACCTGCATTATCCGGACGCATTTCTCACGCGCTTATCAAGCAACGTCAAACTTCCTCTGGCCAAAAACAGAACAAACGTCTAAATTTGGAAACAACAACTTTGGTTAGAACGTTATAGTTGAGAGAGCCGAAATGTGGCAGTTTGACGTATAATTATATCCAACTTTAGTATCCGAAGGCAATATATTTGTTTGTTGTACACACATACACGTAACTAGAGATGGTTAACATTAACAAAAACAGTATGAAGAAGATAGATAAGTTCCGTTGTGAGAATACCACGTGTTTGGCCAATACGTAAGACTAAAATCAAGCCTTAGACCACTAGCCTTCATAAGTTCAGCTTAGTTTGGTTTGGTTTGTTTTGAATTTCGTGCAGAGCTGCGCGAGGGTTATCTGCGTTAGCCGTCCATAATTTAGCAGTGTAGGACTAGAGGGAAGGCAGCTATTCATCACCACCCACCACCAACTTTTGGGCTACTCTTTTACCAATAAATAGTGGGATTGATCGTCACATTAAACGCACCCACGGCTGAAAAGGCGAGCATGTTTGGTGTGACGAACAAGCGACCCTCGGATTAAGAATCGAGTGTTTTTACCACCTGATCATGCCGGGCTCTAAGCGCATTTTAGAGAAAAGCAAATCGATTACTGATGGATTTAATCATTATTATGGAGCTTACGTTCGTCTTTCTGAAACTTGAAAAACAACGCACTAGAGTTAGAAGGAAATAGAGTATTAACACTAACTTCTAGAATATGTGGTAGACTGTTAACTATTGGAAGTAAAACCTCGCTAATATGTAGTAGACTGTTAACTATTGGAAGTAAAACCTCGCTAATATGTAGTAGACTGTTAACTATTGGAAGTAAAACCTCGCTAATATGTAGTAGACTGTTAACTATTGGAAGTAAAACCTCGCTAATATGTAGTAGACTGTTAACTATTGGAAGTAAAACCTCGCTAAAATGTGGTAGACTGTTAACTGTTGGAAGTAAAACCTCGCTAATATGTGGTAGACTGTTAACTATTGGAAGTAAAACCTCGCTAATATGTGGTAGACTGTTAACTATTGGAAGTAAAACCTTGCTAATATGTGGTAGACTGTTAACTATTGGAAGTAAAACCTCGCTAATATGTGGTAGACTGTTAACTGTTGGAAGTAAAATCTCACTAAAGGCCAAACATTTTTGATGTTACTGAGAGAGTAGTTAAAGTTAAAAGTTAAAGTTATTGTTATTCCTACACATATAAAGGTTAATTAAAGATTAATATTTTGGGAATAATTATTGGTTGTTACAATATTATAGGCAATAATTACTGGTTTATACAATATTATAAACAATAATTACTGGTTTATACAGTAATGGCTGTTACAGTGTTAATGAAAAGGTTTTTGGCTGTTTGGAAATTACATAAGATATTTTTGGGTTTCTTCACTATTGTAAAGAAATAATTATATGAAGTTACACTTTATTGTTTAGGTCAAACATTAATTAATGTTTCCTTTACAGAAACATGCACAGCTGGCGTCAAGACTCGAGTTATAGAAATGTTTTCTGAATTATTGTAAAAAAAATGTTAATTTAACCTAGATATTTGGTTTAATTTTTTACACTGAAAATTAATGTGACGTGCAGGTCACTTCTAAGTCATAGGGACAGATGTGTGTTAATTTTGGAGAAATTGGGTTTATTTTGTTCTGTTGAAAACTTATATGACTTTCGTGGCACTTTAAAAAAGTTACAGTGCGTTAATCTCTGAAGATTACATTGGCTTGTTTTGGGACGTATTTGTTGCGTCCAAGTGACAACGTCAGTATTTGTTTATTTTGAAATTAGAACAATGAGAGAAGGAAGCAAGTTTTAGAGATGACTTACGTGTTACTCCAGCGGAAGGGACGTAACCACATAATTTCTCTTCATTCAGGATCACGTAGTCTTTATAGCAACCCTCACTGGCCTCGAGGTCTAGGACGTTGAACAAGAAAGTTACTGAACACGAATTAGAGGAGTTGCGGTGGACTGTGTAGTCACAGTTCAAGTTAGGCCCATAGTTGGCGGGGAAAGATGGACTTTTGATCACCGTAAGTTGGTTTTTCGTGACCACCTGGCATTGGGAAGCCAGAGGGTCGTTAACGTTCAGTGACAGGTTTCCTTGAGCAGCGGTTTGAACCTCTATAGTGTACATCGCCGTTGCGTTTTCTGCGTGAAAACTGACGTTCGAGCTAAGATCTGAATCGTCGAAAACTGGCGACAGTACCGGATCTGAGCAGTTGGTTTTACCGTCAGTCGTATCCAGTTCCTCAGTGGCGTTAATGTGGTACAAATAACCGTCGCACCACGTAAGGGAAAGAACCACGGACCACAAAACTTGCCTAAACATGACGATCAGCTTATTATCTGATTATCAGCTTCACGAGCTCTCCAAGGTGCTCTTTTCTGCGAGGCTTAGGTTGTGTCAAACTCCGTCAACAGTTATCGATTAAACTGGCAAGTAAGTGAGAGTCTAGCCAACTATTGGAGTTTCCTGCGCCAACAGTATTTCTGCTAAACCAAAAACACGTAATCGCTTTTAGTAATGTTAGGGCGCTTTGTTACGATTTGTTTCTAGTCTCATTGGTGTGAAATCACTCTCAGTGTGAACTTAGCTTCTTAGTGTGCACACACCGAAAATTTGAACTTATATTGCTATTATTGTAACGTATTATAATTTATTTCGGACGAGTCTTCGATTTATTATGTTGCACACGTTACGTGTTACGATTTCATGTTGCCGGAAATTTTAATTCAGGAACATGAAAGTTAATTGGATTTCGATATGAATCAAATTTATTATGTTTCTCAACAAGACTGATGTACACATTTTTACACATTTTCACACATTTTTACACATTTTTACACACTTTTACACAGTTTTACACATTTTTACACATTTTTACACAGTTTTACACATTTTTACACATTTGTACACAGTTTTACACAGTTTTACACACTTTTACACAGTTTTACACATTTTTACACAATTTTACACAATTTTCTTTTTCAGCACAAATATGTTTTAATAAACAAAAAAACAATACAATTTATAATAAAAATTTTTACAACTAGTTAATACAAATAATTATTTATATACAAAAATGTTGCACACCCACAAACAATATTTAGTCTTCTGTCTGATCTGGAACTGAATATTTTATCAACCGTTCAGGCCCACAAAGTGCAAATTACTTTTGTGTTCACACACATGTAGACTTAACGGAAATGCTAGCTAGCTCTATTCTCGTTTGGCCTAACGCGGTTTACAAGCCTACTTTTCACAAGGGAAAATAGGTGTATAATGTTCTCGTAGAAATACTAACGTCTGAAGTTAATTCTCTAAAGCTGAACGGTTCGTGATGTTCGAAATATACAAACATTCCTGGTCGAATTCTGTAGTTCTCCGATTAACAAACGTCAATCACAATTACAGCTTCCAAGGCTTATATGGTCAAGTGGTTAGGACGCTTAACTAGTAATCTGAGGGTCCCTGGTTCGAATCCCAGTCACTTCAAACATGCTCACTCTTTCAGCCGTGAGAGCATCATAATGTGACGGTCAATCCCACTGTTAGTTGGTAAAAGAGTAGCCCAAGAGTTGGCGGTGGATCGCCCCTAATTTATCAGTGAAAGACTAGAGGAAAGGCAGCTAGTCATCACAGCCAACTCTTGGGCTACTCTTAGACCAGCTAATAGTGGGATTCACCGTCATGTTATAACGTCCCCACACGTGAAAGAGCGAGTATGTTTGCTGTAACGGGGATTTGAACCCGGGACCCTCGGATGACGAGACGAGTGCCTTAACCACCTGGCCATGACAATAGGTTGTTGTGACCCAGATACATAGCTTTCGAATATTTCAATGTGTAACACTAAAGCCAGTTTTTCTTTTTCTATAGTTGAATAATTAAACCTTTCAGTAAATAACAAACGATGTGTTCATTACCTCTGTCGTCTGATTGTAATAAAATCGCACCAGCACCATGATCGCAGGCATCAACAGGTATAATACATTGTACTGGTATAATCTATCAGGAACATTACATTGTACTGGTATAATTCATCAGGAATAACAAAAGCAGAGATTTTGCTGTGCCAGTTAGAGAAACAGCACAGTATCTCTTCACCAGGTTACATTCTGTGATATATCTGGCATTTCTAACTTTATCAGAACAATACTCCCTTCTTGGAATTGGATAGGAATCTTGCTTTGCAAAGGTTCGCTTTGTGAAAGTCTGTACAGGTTCCCTGATGCCAGTCTCCAGCATACAAGATATTTATTTATACATTTTATCTGCCTTGCTTGGATTCATACAATAGGGGTGATGTTTCACAGGAAGAAATATCTCCTATGTCAGCATCATGATCAACAATGTGAGTTTGGTTAGAAACGTTAGGAAATTTACACTCGTATCCAATCAATAAACTAACAAGTTGATTTTCTTTGTAGGAGGCAAGTGATAGAGTCTTGTTCAGAATTATTCAGTTTGATGTTTCATTTATCTCTAATATTTTCAAATTTATTTCACTGTTAAAGAGACGGTCATAAATATCATGAAAATACTCAACAGCTAAAGTGTTTTCAGATGTGAAAAGGCTTCAACATATTGATATGACACAGCTGGGTATACTTTCGACGATTTGGTCATTTTACAATATATCCTGTCTCATTGACTTTCCGAACAACCTCATAGGGACCATGGTACCTAGCTTTGAGTGAATGTTCCACAGTGGGTAACCAGGACAGAACTTGCACTCTTCAGTCTTGTGGTCCTAAACGTTTTTCATTCTAGCTTGGGATTACTTCAAATTTTCTCTCCATCAAATTCACGAGCACCTAACAGTCTGGAATGAAACCTGGAAATATAATATTCACAAGCACCTAACAGTCTGGACTGAAACATGGAAATATAATCTTACAAGCACCTGACATTCTGGACTGAAACCTAGAAATATAATCTTCACGAGTACCTAAATGTCTGGTCTGAAACCTAGAAATATAATCTTCACGAGCACCTAACAGTCTAGACTGAAACCTAGAAAGATAATTCAGTAAATACATTTATTTTGGGCTATCTTTCAACCATTTGTCCTTCAACAACTTCAAAGAGCCATGAAATGAATGACCAAACAACTTGAATGGGCTAAACCTTGACGACTCCTGAACTGACTCATGAACGGCAAATAATGATAAATTAACTCCTTCATCCCAATCATTCTTGTTAACCAGACAGTAAGTCCGCATCATATTTATCAAGGCAGAATAGAATCTCTCAAGAGCACCTTCCGATTCGGGAAGGTACTCACTAGATTTGGTCTGTTTAGCACTGAGGGGGTAAAAAAACATACAAAAAAAAACTGTTCAAATAACCCAGACGTAAGATTTTATCCCTGATCAGACCAAATTCATTTGGACAAGCCAACCAACTAAAGAAATTAATCAAAGTCTTTTGAATTTTTTTGGATAAAATGTTTCTTAAGAGGAGTGGATGCGCACATGATAGTCAACAAATACTGGTTCCCTGATCGAGTTTTTGGTAAAGGCCCAAAACAGTCAATAATCAAATCACTGAAGGGTTCTACGAAAGCTGGATTTAAAAGGAGCAACGGAAAATTTTGGTTAGGGTTTCTAACCAGTTAACAAGTTTTACAAAACTGGGAAACATCTTGCCTAATTTTTGGCCAAAAGAAATGTCTCATAATTTTTCACACATCTTGTTGACTCCTAAATGACCTCTCATGGGAAATTCATGAGCAACTTTCAATATATCAAAACGATTTGCTTTTGGAACAATGAGTTGATAAACCACAGCTCAATACTCTAAAGGTGGTACATTTGGTGGTCTGCATTTTCTCATGAGCACACCATTTTTGAAAAAGTAACTATTTCGAACTTTCTCCAATTCGTCTTTTGGGAGTTCACTTTAAAAGTGAATCTGTGGATCATTTTCTTGTTTTCCAATCACTTTGCTTCTAGCAAACAAAACTGGTGAACTATATCCTCACGTTCATCATTGTCACTCACCAATGAATTGTAAGTAAGATAATTATTCACTAGGTCCTCGTCAGGTCCAAACAATGTCTGAGACAAATCTATAAAAAAATTCTCTGAACACATTTTTATCATTTATTTCTGGCGTTTCTTCATAGCCTGAGCTCGAGTCACAGCACACAAAGGAAATACGTCTGGATTCTCTTCAACAACAACTCCATTCTTAAACGAAACAGTGATCGGCTGGCTAACCATCTTGGGTTCGACATCAACTTTTCTCCTAGCAAATTGTTTCCCAACAACCTTAATTGGCAGAATAAGTATTATTTCAACCACATTTGGTCTCGAAACTAAGCGTTATGAAGAAGAATATTAACAAAAACTACCCTCAATATCCTGAAGAATAACAGACCCACTACTGGCAGAACTTGAATCTATGGGCAATATACCTTTTAACAACAGTGATTGAGTCGCCAAAGTGCTACGTAAAATACACATTGGTATGGGATTAGTAGTGTCATTCGTCAAAGACACAGAAACAACAAACAAAAAGTCTAAATTCCTCCTTCAGCCTTTTCATTAGTGGCCAAGTCAACAACAATGAGTGATCTGGTGAAACCAATATGTGGACATGAACGTACTAGGTGTTGCCTCCTTTTTCCTTTTCAAACACTAACAGTTGGACATCATATTACCACGTTTATTTTTTACAGAAGTAGCAGACAGGACTAGATGATTGTGATGAAGTTCTATCCTGACTGTCTGAAGATTTCGAACTAGAGAAGATAAAATTTTTACAAAAATCCTCAACTTTAGTGGATTGAACAGGCATAGGCTTTTGTTGAGTTGGCAGGACTTTCTTCTAACGAAAAGTGGTTTTATGTGTTGAAGTGTAATTGTCGAAATGAGCAACAGCTTCCTGTAGTGCTTCAACTTTCTTTTCATCCAAGTAACTATTTAGATTGTTCCTTGAGCAACATTTAAATTCTTCAATCAGACATAATTGTCTTAATTTGTCAAAACTGTTGTCGATATGCATAGAATTATACCATCGACCAAAATAAACCTTTTTTCCTGGGTTAATTCCGTATAAGCTTGGTTATTTTGGTTACGATAGCCTCGAAACTTTTGGCGATAAGCCTCTGGTACTAACTCATATGTTTTGAAAAAAACTGCTTTAGCCTTACTAAAATTGGTGCAATCTTCTAGAGAGAGAGCAGCATAAGCTTCTTGTGCTTTACCAGTTAGAACACAAAATGAAACATTTTGTCTATAGACGTAATTTCTGGATGTGTGATGCTTCTCTACGTATATTTTGAGATAACTAAAAGTCAAAACGGAATATTGAAAAAAACTTTATGAAGATAAAATATACAGTTTATATGACGTTAGAACACTCTTGATTGATTGGAGTCGAGTCTAATTTCCATTTCTTTCAGCCTAATTTTTTCTTGGCTCCGATATAGGCTTATTCAGCCTTGAAACGTTCACTCTTTCTTTCAGCTTCGATATGGGCTTGTTCTTTCTCTGCTTCGATACGGGCTTGTTCTTTTTCGAGACATCTACTTTCTCTTTTCGCTTCGATACAAGTTCAATTTGTTTTAGTTTCAATTGGATTTCTATCTTATATTCATCACTCAATTCTGGTTGGCTAGTGGTACATAATCGACTAATATTTCAACAATACACTTTTTAATTAATTTTTCCTTACTGATTTTTAACCTCTAATTCTAAAATTCTGGTAGTTACGATGAAAATCATTTTTGTTATATTTTTCTATTTGTTCGAAGGTGGGTGACTCAAGAAAACCTTGATAACCAGATATAATCAGATCTTCTACCCACTGATAAATATAGATTTAATTAAGGTTTGAATTTTAATTGAGAACGGATTTTGTCTCTGATTCATATTTACGCATTATAGTTGATCTTGGAGGTGTTTCAAACTCACACATACGTGGGTATTAAAATAGATGTATGACGGTAAATCCGTTACACTATGTTAAAACACATAAAGTCTAATAAGAATATTGAACAAAAGAACTCATCAAACCAACTGGGTCGAAATAACCAAAACCTTATAGATGGAGATCAGTTACTATGTCGTTATTTGAGAAACAGTATATACAATGTGAGGAAATTCTCCATTACAAATATTTACCATATACTTATTAAACGAGGACTATCTGTGCTGGCTGTCCTTTATTTAGCAGCGCGAGACTAGAGGGAAGGCAGCTGGTCACCACCACCTACTGCTAACTCTTGAGCTACTCTTTAATCAACGAATAGTGGGATTGACCGTCACATTATAACGACCCACGGCTGAAAGGGCAAGCATGTTTGGTGTTACGGGGATTCGAACCCGCGACCCCCGGGTTATGAGTCAAGTGCCTTAACCACTAGAGTGATTACGGGTAGTGGTCAAAGTGTGCATGCCCTAACCTTATACAGAGTGTACTTCAACAAGGTTGAATTTATTGTTAGAATTATCAACCTTTTATGTTACTCCACACTGCTGAGTTTAAGACAGTTCTTGTTAGCATATAAAAATACTAAACTAATTAACTATGCAATGAAAAGACTCTAAGTGTTATACTAGTGTAAATTGTAAACGGTACGGCAAATAAAAGTTTTTTTTTTTTATTTTCACATGAACAATACCTTGTATTCCAGCTTTCCAGATTCTGACGTTATCAATTCATAGACATATCGTTAGTACAAAAACTTTATTAACATAGCCAATTTGTTTGTGCTTGCATTTTGTGCAAAGCTACACAAAGGCTATCTGCCCTGGCTGTCCTTAATTTAGCAGTGAAAGACTGGAGAGAAGACAGCTTTAGCTAGTCATCATCATTCACCGCCATCTATTGGACTACTCTTTTACCCACGAATAGGGGAATTGAACGTTAAATTATAACGCCTCCACGGCTAAATGGATGAACATGCTTGTTGGAACGGAGATTCAAACCCATGTCCTTCAGATTGCTAATCGAGTGCCCTAACCACCTGCCCCTGATTATTTTTCTGTACAAGTTGCCTGTACTGTTTGCTGAAAGTTTCCAACATTTCCTGAATATGAACATAGTAAATTCGTAGTTGTAGTTAACAATACTTTTCTGATACCAGCTTGGTCCAATAGACCGATCCCGTATACATTTAGTTAATTTTGTGAAATAATTTAAAAGTAGTTATATGGTTATTTTAGTACTGTGAAAATTTATCCTGTTTGAAAGAAGAAGCTTGTAAGAATATAAAAAAGGGAATGGAAACGCTTCTTTTAATGGAGTTAGTGAATCTCAATAGACGCGACTTAACGACTAAATACCTTTATTATTACACCAGCGTTTTGTGATGAAATTAGTTCATATTCATAGAGGAAATCTTAGTGAAACACAAAAGTTTTATCTCGAAACTTCGGCTCCAGTAAGAATAAAGCATGACTTTGCATTTAAAGGCCTCTCAACCTTAATCGTCATGTTGTTTTGGAAGATAAAGCTTGTAAGTGTAACAGTAGAACACAAACATATTACTACAGAAGCCAATAGTGTGGGATATGATAATGTATGTAAAGAGCTAACTTCTAAGTCTTCATAAGTGAATGGACATATTCCCCCGGCTCTTTTTTTCCACTAGAGTTTCTGTTGAGGTTAAAATATCTTTGTTTGTTTAATGCTAAGCGGAAAGCTATTACAGTAAGTATTAAATAATGCGCTTATTGTAGAATCAAAACCCATATTTTAGTTTTATAAGCCCTTAGATTTATTGCTAACAAACCGGAGAAGAGCGTTATAATCACGTGAAACTATCTCGAAAAACGCATATTGTGTTGTAATAGACAAGTATGTAATTAAAAAACACCTTTTGAATAAATATGACACATGGTGGCGCTTTTTCAGTACATGTTTAATGAAGTGTTTCTCATTTTGTCTATAGACGTAATTTCTGGATGTGATGCTTCTCTACGTATATTTTGAGATAACTAAAAGTCAAAACGGAATATTGAAAAAAACTTTATGAAGATAAAATATACAGTTTATATGACGTTTGAACGGAATTTCGGTTCCCGTTAGGCCCTGCCCTCAGTGTAACAGCTGTAGGTCTGTGGGTTCTAACGCTAGAAACTAGTTTTGGTAACTGTGGTTAAGAGAGCACAGAGAGTCTATTGTGTAACATTTTGCTTAACGCCAAACAAACAGTTTAATTTATTTTTCATCAATAAATTTTTCAACCCTTGGTTTGGTAACTTAAAAAATAATCTAAATATAACTTGTTTATTACTTCACTTTGGTTTCTACAAAAACTCGTGTTCACAAACACAAACTGACCAAGAAATGTCTTCATTTTACTTATTTTCTGAACACGCTGCTGCTCTTGCCTCCTGTTAAAGGTCGAGTACTGTACTGTACTTACAATCCAGCATGGCCAGGTGGATAAGGCACTCGACTCGTAATCCGAAGGTCGAGGATTCGAATCACTGTCACACCAAACATCCTCGCCCATTCAGCTGTGGAGGCGTTATACTGTGACCGTAAATCCCACTATTCGTTGGTAAAAGAGTAGCCCAAGAGTTAGTAATGGATGGCGATGACTAGCTGCCTTCCCTCTAGTCTTACACTGCTTAGGAACGGCTAACGCAGATAGCCCTCTTGTAGCTTTGCGCAAAATTTAAAACAACTTAAACTGTACTTATAAAATATATATCCTTAAAGCTGTAGTTTTATTTTTATACATTTACCTCACACGTGCGACTACACAATCTTAAGCAATCAAATAATAAAAAAGTTACAATAAACTTATTCTAAAAACAAACACTTCATATAACTTGTTTGACACACACACACACAAAATCTAATGTGTGCTAAGACAGCTTCTCCATTTTGTTTGTTGATAGTGAAGAGACAAAACTCATACTCTCGAACCGAGGTAGGTTTGGTGAAGAGTGCTTCTGTAATGGGGTAGATTTTGTTTAAATCGCATTAGCTCTCGTGTTTTGTTAACCTTGTAATAAAACATGACTACATGTCCTTCTATTGAATAACAAATCCTATGTCAAAACCAGCTGAGTACTCCAGTTTTGAACTATATGAGATCTCTTCAACCCAGTTAGGGTGATATGGGAAGTTTATACATATTTAGAAGACAGAGCGGAACTGATGCTGTAGGCGAGCTCTATATACTCAGAATAAATCACTCTCAAAGACTCCCACTGTTTCGTTACGAAACAGAACCGAAGGGTTTTAATTATACTGCGAACTGTCTACCACAAATAATAATTGATTTCAGATCCAGTGTTTAAACATAAATACTTCTTCATTCTGAAATTGACGTGTTTTCGATCGTGATTTGCTCTCTCTGAAACTTTGTGTGAGCCAGAAAGGCATGCTTAACATTAGAAGAATTCGTCTCATATTTTTACTTTTATCTTTTCAGAAGCGAGAATTTGTTTTAAAAGCACCTTTCGAGAATCTTATTTATTCTTTAACTTTCAAGTTTGTTACATTTAGGATATTGTGGGTTTCATTTACACTTGTTGTTTTAGAAGTAATGTTAAACAATGTTGTGTTCTAGAAGTAATGTTAAACAATGTTGCGTTCTAGAAGTAATGTTAAACAATGTTGCGTTCTAGAAGTAATGTTAAACAATGTTGTGTTCTAGAAGTAATGTTAAACAATGTTGTGTTCTAGAAGTAATGTTAAACAATGTTGTGTTCTAGAAGTAATGTTAAACAATGTTGTGTTCTAGAAGTAATGTTAAACAATGTTGTGTTCTAGAAGTAATGTTAAACAATGTTGTGTTCTAGAAGTAATGTTAAACAATGTTGCGTTCTAGAAGTAATGTTAAACAATGTTGTGTTCTAGAAGTAATGTTAAACAATGTTGTGTTCTAGAAGTAATGTTAAACAATGTTGTGTTCTAGAAGTAATGTTAAACAATGTTGTGTTCTAGAAGTAATGTTAAACAATGTTGTGTTCTAGAAGTAATGTTAAACAATGTTGCGTTCTAGAAGTAATGTTAAACAATGTTGTGTTCTAGAAGTAATGTTAAACAATGTTGTGTTCTAGAAGTAATGTTAAACAATGTTGTGTTCTAGAAGTAATGTTAAACAATGTTGTGTTCTAGAAGTAATGTTAAACAATGTTGTGTTCTAGAAGTAATGTTAAACAATGTTGTGTTCTAGAAGTAATGTTAAACAACAATGTTAAACAATGTTGTGTTCTAGAAGTAATGTTAAACAATGTTGTGTTCTAGAAGTAATGTTAAACAATGTTGTGTTCTAGAAGTAATGTTAAACAATGTTGTGTTCTAGAAGTAATGTTAAACAATGTTGTGTTCTAGAAGTAATGTTAAACAATGTTGTGTTCTAGAAGTAATGTTAAACAATGTTGTGTTCTAGAAGTAATGTTAAACAATGTTGTGTTCTAGAAGTAATGTTAAACAATGTTGTGTTCTAGAAGTAATGTTAAACAATGTTGTGTTCTAGAAGTAATGTTAAACAATGTTGTGTTCTAGAAGTAATGTTAAACAATGTTGTGTTCTAGAAGTAATGTTAAACAATGTTGTTAAACAATGTTGTGTTCTAGAAGTAATGTTAAACAATGTTGTGTTCTAGAAGTAATGTTAAACAATGTTGTGTTCTAGAAGTAATGTTAAACAATGTTGTGTTCTAGAAGTAATGTTAAACAATGTTGTGTTCTAGAAGTAATGTTAAACAATGTTGTGTTCTAGAAGTAATGTTAAACAATGTTGTGTTCTAGAAGTAATGTTAAACAATGTTGTGTTCTAGAAGTAATGTTAAACAATGTTGTGTTCTAGAAGTAATGTTAAACAATGTTGCGTTCTAGAAGTAATGTTAAACAATGTTGTGTTCTAGAAGTAATGTTAAACAATGTTGTGTTCTAGAAGTAATGTTAAACAATGTTGTGTTCTAGAAGTAATGTTAAACAATGTTGTGTTCTAGAAGTAATGTTAAACAATGTTGTGTTCTAGAAGTAATGTTAAACAATGTTGTGTTCTAGAAGTAATGTTAAACAATGTTGTGTTCTAGAAGTAATGTTAAACAATGTTGTGTTCTAGAAGTAATGTTAAACAATGTTGTGTTCTAGAAGTAATGTTAAACAATGTTGTGTTCTAGAAGTAATGTTAAACAATGTTGTGTTCTAGAAGTAATGTTAAACAATGTTGTGTTCTAGAAGTAATGTTAAACAATGTTGTGTTCTAGAAGTAATGTTAAACAATGTTGTGTTCTAGAAGTAATGTTAAACAATGTTGTGTTCTAGAAGTAATGTTAAACAATGTTGTGTTCTAGAAGTAATGTTAAACAATGTTGCGTTCTAGAAGTAATGTTAAACAATGTTGTGTTCTAGAAGTAATGTTAAACAATGTTGTGTTCTAGAAGTAATGTTAAACAATGTTGTGTTCTAGAAGTAATGTTAAACAATGTTGTGTTCTAGAAGTAATGTTAAACAATGTTGTGTTCTAGAAGTAATGTTAAACAATGTTGTGTTCTAGAAGTAATGTTAAACAATGTTGTGTTCTAGAAGTAATGTTAAACAATGTTGTGTTCTAGAAGTAATGTTAAACAATGTTGTGTTCTAGAAGTAATGTTAAACAATGTTGTGTTCTAGAAGTAATGTTAAACAATGTTGTGTTCTAGAAGTAATGTTAAACAATGTTGTGTTCTAGAAGTAATGTTAAACAATGTTGTGTTCTAGAAGTAATGTTAAACAATGTTGTGTTCTAGAAGTAATGTTAAACAATGTTGTGTTCTAGAAGTAATGTTAAACAATGTTGTGTTCTAGAAGTAATGTTAAACAATGTTGTGTTCTAGAAGTAATGTTAAACAATGTTGTGTTCTAGAAGTAATGTTAAACAATGTTGTGTTCTAGAAGTAATGTTAAACAATGTTGTGTTCTAGAAGTAATGTTAAACAATGTTGCGTTCTAGAAGTAATGTTAAACAATGTTGTGTTCTAGAAGTAATGTTAAACAATGTTGTGTTCTAGAAGTAATGTTAAACAATGTTGTGTTCTAGAAGTAATGTTAAACAATGTTGTGTTCTAGAAGTAATGTTAAACAATGTTGTGTTCTAGAAGTAATGTTAAACAATGTTGTGTTCTAGAAGTAATGTTAAACAATGTTGCGTTCTAGAAGTAATGTTAAACAATGTTGCGTTCTAGAAGTAATGTTAAACAATGTTGTGTTCTAGAAGTAATGTTAAACAATGTTGTGTTCTAGAAGTAATGTTAAACAATGTTGTGTTCTAGAAGTAATGTTAAACAATGTTGTGTTCTAGAAGTAATGTTAAACAATGTTGTGTTCTAGAAGTAATGTTAAACAATGTTGTGTTCTAGAAGTAATGTTAAACAATGTTGTGTTCTAGAAGTAATGTTAAACAATGTTGCGTTCTAGAAGTAATGTTAAACAATGTTGTGTTCTAGAAGTAATGTTAAACAATGTTGTGTTCTAGAAGTAATGTTAAACAATGTTGTGTTCTAGAAGTAATGTTAAACAATGTTGTGTTCTAGAAGTAATGTTAAACAATGTTGTGTTCTAGAAGTAATGTTAAACAATGTTGCGTTCTAGAAGTAATGTTAAACAATGTTGTGTTCTAGAAGTAATGTTAAACAATGTTGTGTTCTAGAAGTAATGTTAAACAATGTTGTGTTCTAGAAGTAATGTTAAACAATGTTGTGTTCTAGAAGTAATGTTAAACAATGTTGTGTTCTAGAAGTAATGTTAAACAATGTTGTGTTCTAGAAGTAATGTTAAACAATGTTGTGTTCTAGAAGTAATGTTAAACAATGTTGTGTTCTAGAAGTAATGTTAAACAATGTTGTGTTCTAGAAGTAATGTTAAACAATGTTGTGTTCTAGAAGTAATGTTAAACAATGTTGTGTTCTAGAAGTAATGTTAAACAATGTTGTGTTCTAGAAGTAATGTTAAACAATGTTGTGTTCTAGAAGTAATGTTAAACAATGTTGTGTTCTAGAAGTAATGTTAAACAATGTTGTGTTCTAGAAGTAATGTTAAACAATGTTGTGTTCTAGAAGTAATGTTAAACAATGTTGTGTTCTAGAAGTAATGTTAAACAATGTTGTGTTCTAGAAGTAATGTTAAACAATGTTGTGTTCTAGAAGTAATGTTAAACAATGTTGTGTTCTAGAAGTAATGTTAAACAATGTTGTGTTCTAGAAGTAATGTTAAACAATGTTGTGTTCTAGAAGTAATGTTAAACAATGTTGTGTTCTAGAAGTAATGTTAAACAATGTTGTGTTCTAGAAGTAATGTTAAACAATGTTGTGTTCTAGAAGTAATGTTAAACAATGTTGTGTTCTAGAAGTAATGTTAAACAATGTTGTGTTCTAGAAGTAATGTTAAACAATGTTGTGTTCTAGAAGTAATGTTAAACAATGTTGCGTTCTAGAAGTAATGTTAAACAATGTTGTGTTCTAGAAGTAATGTTAAACAATGTTGCGTTCTAGAAGTAATGTTAAACAATGTTGTGTTCTAGAAGTAATGTTAAACAATGTTGTGTTCTAGAAGTAATGTTAAACAATGTTGTGTTCTAGAAGTAATGTTAAACAATGTTGTGTTCTAGAAGTAATGTTAAACAATGTTGTGTTCTAGAAGTAATGTTAAACAATGTTGTGTTCTAGAAGTAATGTTAAACAATGTTCTAGAAGTAATGTTAAACAATGTTGTGTTCTAGAAGTAATGTTAAACAATGTTGTGTTCTAGAAGTAATGTTAAACAATGTTGTGTTCTAGAAGTAATGTTAAACAATGTTGTGTTCTAGAAGTAATGTTAAACAATGTTGTGTTCTAGAAGTAATGTTAAACAATGTTGTGTTCTAGAAGTAATGTTAAACAATGTTGCGTTCTAGAAGTAATGTTAAACAATGTTGCGTTCTAGAAGTAATGTTAAACAATGTTGCGTTCTAGAAGTAATGTTAAACAATGTTGTGTTCTAGAAGTAATGTTAAACAATGTTGTGTTCTAGAAGTAATGTTAAACAATGTTGTGTTCTAGAAGTAATGTTAAACAATGTTGTGTTCTAGAAGTAATGTTAAACAATGTTGTGTTCTAGAAGTAATGTTAAACAATGTTGTGTTCTAGAAGTAATGTTAAACAATGTTGTGTTCTAGAAGTAATGTTAAACAATGTTGCGTTCTAGAAGTAATGTTAAACAATGTTGCGTTCTAGAAGTAATGTTAAACAATGTTGTGTTCTAGAAGTAATGTTAAACAATGTTGTGTTCTAGAAGTAATGTTAAACAATGTTGTGTTCTAGAAGTAATGTTAAACAATGTTGTGTTCTAGAAGTAATGTTAAACAATGTTGCGTTCTAGAAGTAATGTTAAACAATGTTGTGTTCTAGAAGTAATGTTAAACAATGTTGTGTTCTAGAAGTAATGTTAAACAATGTTGTGTTCTAGAAGTAATGTTAAACAATGTTGTGTTCTAGAAGTAATGTTAAACAATGTTGTGTTCTAGAAGTAATGTTAAACAATGTTGTGTTCTAGAAGTAATGTTAAACAATGTTGTGTTCTAGAAGTAATGTTAAACAATGTTGTGTTCTAGAAGTAATGTTAAACAATGTTGTGTTCTAGAAGTAATGTTAAACAATGTTGTGTTCTAGAAGTAATGTTAAACAATGTTGTGTTCTAGAAGTAATGTTAAACAATGTTGTGTTCTAGAAGTAATGTTAAACAATGTTGTGTTCTAGAAGTAATGTTAAACAATGTTGTGTTCTAGAAGTAATGTTAAACAATGTTGTGTTCTAGAAGTAATGTTAAACAATGTTGTGTTCTAGAAGTAATGTTAAACAATGTTGTGTTCTAGAAGTAATGTTAAACAATGTTGTGTTCTAGAAGTAATGTTAAACAATGTTGTGTTCTAGAAGTAATGTTAAACAATGTTGTGTTCTAGAAGTAATGTTAAACAATGTTGTGTTCTAGAAGTAATGTTAAACAATGTTGTGTTCTAGAAGTAATGTTAAACAATGTTGTGTTCTAGAAGTAATGTTAAACAATGTTGTGTTCTAGAAGTAATGTTAAACAATGTTGTGTTCTAGAAGTAATGTTAAACAATGTTGTGTTCTAGAAGTAATGTTAAACAATGTTGTGTTCTAGAAGTAATGTTAAACAATGTTGTGTTCTAGAAGTAATGTTAAACAAGTTCTAGAAGTAATGTTAAACAATGTTGTGTTCTAGAAGTAATGTTAAACAATGTTGTGTTCTAGAAGTAATGTTAAACAATGTTGTGTTCTAGAAGTAATGTTAAACAATGTTGTGTTCTAGAAGTAATGTTAAAAACAATGTTGTGTTCTAGAAGTAATGTTAAACAATGTTGTGTTCTAGAAGTAATGTTAAACAATGTTGTGTTCTAGAAGTAATGTTAAACAAATGTTTGTTGTGTCTAGAAGTAATGTTAAACAATGTTGTGTTCTAGAAGTAATGTTAAACAATGTTGTGTTCTAGAAGTAATGTTAAACAATGTTGTGTTCTAGAAGTAATGTTAAACAAGTTCTAGAAGTAATGTTAAACAATGTTAAACAATGTTTGTTGTGTTCTAGAAGTAATGTTAAACAATGTTGTGTTCTAGAAGTAATGTTAAACAATGTTGTGTTCTAGAAGTAATGTTAAACAATGTTGTGTTCTAGAAGTAATGTTAAACAATGTTGTGTTCTAGAAGTAATGTTAAACAATGTTGTGTTCTAGAAGTAATGTTAAACAATGTTGTGTTCTAGAAGTAATGTTAAACAATGTTGTGTTCTAGAAGTAATGTTAAACAATGTTGTTCTAGAAGTAATGTTAAACAATGTTGTGTTCTAGAAGTAATGTTAAACAATGTTGTGTTCTAGAAGTAATGTTAAACAATGTTGTGTTCTAGAAGTAATGTTAAACAATGTTGTGTTCTAGAAGTAATGTTAAACAATGTTGTGTTCTAGAAGTAATGTTAAACAATGTTGTGTTCTAGAAGTAATGTTAAACAATGTTGTGTTCTAGAAGTAATGTTAAACAATGTTGTGTTCTAGAAGTAATGTTAAACAATGTTGTGTTCTAGAAGTAATGTTAAACAATGTTGTGTTCTAGAAGTAATGTTAAACAATGTTGTGTTCTAGAAGTAATGTTAAACAATGTTGTGTTCTAGAAGTAATGTTAAACAATGTTGTGTTCTAGAAGTAATGTTAAACAATGTTGTGTTCTAGAAGTAATGTTAAACAATGTTGTGTTCTAGAAGTAATGTTAAACAATGTTGTGTTCTAGAAGTAATGTTAAACAATGTTGTGTTCTAGAAGTAATGTTAAACAATGTTGTGTTCTAGAAGTAATGTTAAACAATGTTGTGTTCTAGAAGTAATGTTAAACAATGTTGTGTTCTAGAAGTAATGTTAAACAATGTTGTGTTCTAGAAGTAATGTTAAACAATGTTGTGTTCTAGAAGTAATGTTAAACAATGTTGTGTTCTAGAAGTAATGTTAAACAATGTTGTGTTCTAGAAGTAATGTTAAACAATGTTGTGTTCTAGAAGTAATGTTAAACAATGTTGTGTTCTAGAAGTAATGTTAAACAATGTTGCGTTCTAGAAGTAATGTTAAACAATGTTGTGTTCTAGAAGTAATGTTAAACAATGTTGTGTTCTAGAAGTAATGTTAAACAATGTTGTGTTCTAGAAGTTCTAATGTTAAACAATGTTGTGTTCTAGAAGTAATGTTAAACAATGTTGTGTTCTAGAAGTAATGTTAAACAATGTTGTGTTCTAGAAGTAATGTTAAACAATGTTGTGTTCTAGAAGTAATGTTAAACAATGTTGCGTTCTAGAAGTAATGTTAAACAATGTTGTGTTCTAGAAGTAATGTTAAACAATGTTGTGTTCTAGAAGTAATGTTAAACAATGTTGTGTTCTAGAAGTAATGTTAAACAATGTTGTGTTCTAGAAGTAATGTTAAACAATGTTGTGTTCTAGAAGTAATGTTAAACAATGTTGTGTTCTAGAAGTAATGTTAAACAATGTTGTGTTCTAGAAGTAATGTTAAACAATGTTGTGTTCTAGAAGTAATGTTAAACAATGTTGTGTTCTAGAAGTAATGTTAAACAATGTTGTGTTCTAGAAGTAATGTTAAACAATGTTGCGTTCTAGAAGTAATGTTAAACAATGTTGCGTTCTAGAAGTAATGTTAAACAATGTTGTGTTCTAGAAGTAATGTTAAACAATGTTGTGTTCTAGAAGTAATGTTAAACAATGTTGTGTTCTAGAAGTAATGTTAAACAATGTTGTGTTCTAGAAGTAATGTTAAACAATGTTGTGTTCTAGAAGTAATGTTAAACAATGTTGTGTTCTAGAAGTAATGTTAAACAATGTTGTGTTCTAGAAGTAATGTTAAACAATGTTGTGTTCTAGAAGTAATGTTAAACAATGTTGTGTTCTAGAAGTAATGTTAAACAATGTTGTGTTCTAGAAGTAATGTTAAACAATGTTGTGTTCTAGAAGTAATGTTAAACAATGTTGTGTTCTAGAAGTAATGTTAAACAATGTTGTAATGTTCTAGAAGTAATGTTAAACAACGTTGTGTTCTAGAAGTAATGTTAAACAATGTTGTGTTCTAGAAGTAATGTTAAACAATGCTGTGTTCTAGAAGTAATGTTAAACAATGTTGTGTTCTAGAAGTAATGTTAAACAATGTTGTGTTCTAGAAGTAATGTTAAACAATGTTGTGTTCTAGAAGTAATGTTAAACAATGTTGCGTTCTAGAAGTAATGTTAAACAATGTTGTGTTCTAGAAGTAATGTTAAACAATGTTGTGTTCTAGAAGTAATGTTAAACAATGTTGTGTTCTAGAAGTAATGTTAAACAATGTTGTGTTCTAGAAGTAATGTTAAACAATGTTGTGTTCTAGAAGTAATGTTAAACAATGTTGTGTTCTAGAAGTAATGTTAAACAATGTTGTGTTCTAGAAGTAATGTTAAACAATGTTGTGTTCTAGAAGTAATGTTAAACAATGTTGTGTTCTAGAAGTAATGTTAAACAATGTTGTGTTCTAGAAGTAATGTTAAACAATGTTGTGTTCTAGAAGTAATGTTAAACAATGTTGTGTTCTAGAAGTAATGTTAAACGATGTTGTCTAGAAGAAATGTTAAACAATGTTGCGTTCTAGAAGTAATGTTAAACAATGTTGTGTTCTAGAAGTAATGTTAAACAATGTTGTGTTCTAGAAGTAATGTTAAACAATGTTGTGTTCTAGAAGTAATGTTAAACAATGTTGTGTTCTAGAAGTAATGTTAAACAATGTTGTGTTCTAGAAGTAATGTTAAACAATGTTGTGTTCTAGAAGTAATGTTAAACAATGTTGTGTTCTAGAAGTAATGTTAAACAATGTTGTGTTCTAGAAGTAATGTTAAACAATGTTGTGCTCTAGAAGTAATGTTAAACAATGTTGTGTTCTAGAAGTAATGTTAAACAATGTTGTGTTCTAGAAGTAATGTTAAACAACGTTGTGTTCTAGAAGTAATGTTAAACAATGTTGTGTTCTAGAAGTAATGTTAAACAATGCTGTGTTCTAGAAGTAATGTTAAACAATGTTAAACAATGTTGTGTTCTAGAAAGTTAAACAATGTTGCGTTCTAGAAGTAATGTTAAACAATGTTGTGTTCTAGAAGTAATGTTAAACAATGTTGTGTTCTAGAAGTAATGTTAAACAATGTTGTGTTCTAGAAGTAATGTTAAACAATGTTGTGTTCTAGAAGTAATGTTAAACAATGTTGTGTTCTAGAAGTAATGTTAAACAATGTTGTGTTCTAGAAGTAATGTTAAACAATGTTGTGTTCTAGAAGTAATGTTAAACAATGTTGTGTTCTAGAAGTAATGTTAAACAATGTTGTGTTCTAGAAGTAATGTTAAACAATGTTGTGTTCTAGAAGTAATGTTAAACAATGTTGTGTTCTAGAAGTAATGTTAAACAATGCTGTGTTCTAGAAGTAATGTTAAACAATGTTGTGTTCTAGAAGTAATGTTAAACAATGTTGTGTTCTAGAAGTAATGTTAAACAATGTTGTGTTCTAGAAGTAATGTTAAACAATGTTGTGTTCTAGAAGTAATGTTAAACAATGTTGTGTTCTAGAAGTAATGTTAAACAATGTTGTGTTCTAGAAGTAATGTTAAACAATGTTGTGTTCTAGAAGTAATGTTAAACAATGTTGTGTTCTAGAAGTAATGTTAAACAATGTTGTGTTCTAGAAGTAATGTTAAACAATGTTGTGTTCTAGAAGTAATGTTAAACAATGTTGTGTTCTAGAAGTAATGTTAAACAATGTTGTGTTCTAGAAGTAATGTTAAACAATGTTGTGTTCTAGAAGTAATGTTAAACAATGTTGTGTTCTAGAAGTAATGTTAAACAATGTTGTGTTCTAGAAGTAATGTTAAACAATGTTGTGTTCTAGAAGTAATGTTAAACAATGTTGCGTTCTAGAAGTAATGTTAAACAATGTTGTGTTCTAGAAGTAATGTTAAACAATGTTGCGTTCTAGAAGTAATGTTAAACAATGTTGCGTTCTAGAAGTAATGTTAAACAATGTTGTGTTCTAGAAGTAATGTTAAACAATGTTGTGTTCTAGAAGTAATGTTAAACAATGTTGTGTTCTAGAAGTAATGTTAAACAATGTTGTGTTCTAGAAGTAAGTTAAACAATGTTAAACAATGTTGTGTTCTAGAAGTAATGTTAAACAATGTTGTGTTCTAGAAGTAATGTTAAACAATGTTGTGTTCTAGAAGTAATGTTAAACAATGTTGTGTTCTAGAAGTAATGTTAAACAATGTTGTGTTCTAGAAGTAATGTTAAACAATGTTGTGTTCTAGAAGTAATGTTAAACAATGTTGTGTTCTAGAAGTAATGTTAAACAATGTTGTGTTCTAGAAGTAATGTTAAACAATGTTGTGTTCTAGAAGTAATGTTAAACAATGTTGCGTTCTAGAAGTAATGTTAAACAATGTTGTGTTCTAGAAGTAATGTTAAACAATGTTGTGTTCTAGAAGTAATGTTAAACAATGTTGTGTTCTAGAAGTAATGTTAAACAATGTTGTGTTCTAGAAGTAATGTTAAACAACGTTGTGTTCTAGAAGTAATGTTAAACAATGTTGTGTTCTAGAAGTAATGTTAAACAATGTTGTTAAACAACGTTGGTTCTAGAAGTAATGTTAAACAATGTTGTGTTCTAGAAGTAATGTTAAACAATGTTGTGTTCTAGAAGTAATGTTAAACAATGTTGTGTTCTAGAAGTAATGTTCGTTAGTTCTAGAAGTAATGTTAAACAACGTTGTTCTAGAACAATGTTGTTGTGTTCTAGAAGTAATGTTAAACAATGTTGTGTTCTAGAAGTAATGTTAAACAATGTTGTGTTCTAGAAGTAATGTTAAACAATGTTGTGTTCTAGAAGTAATGTTAAACAATGTTGTGTTCTAGAAGTAATGTTAAACAATGTTGTGTTCTAGAAGTAATGTTAAACAAGTTCTAGAAGTAATGTTAAACAATGTTGTGTTCTAGAAGTAATGTTAAACAATGTTGTGTTCTAGAAGTAATGTTAAACAATGTTGTGTTCTAGAAGTAATGTTAAACAATGTTGTGTTCTAGAAGTAATGTTAAACAATGTTGTGTTCTAGAAGTAATGTTAAACAATGTTGTGTTCTAGAAGTAATGTTAAACAATGTTGTGTTCTAGAAGTAATGTTAAACAATGTTGTGTTCTAGAAGTAATGTTAAACAATGTTGTGTTCTAGAAGTAATGTTAAACAACGTTGTGTTCTAGAAGTAATGTTCTAGAAGTAATGTTAAACAATGTTGTGTTCTAGAAGTAATGTTAAACAATGTTGTTGTTCTAGAAGTAATGTTAAACAATGTTGCGTTCTAGAAGTAATGTTAAACAATGTTGTGTTCTAGAAGTAATGTTAAACAATGTTGTGTTCTAGAAGTAATGTTAAACAATGTTGTGTTCTAGAAGTAATGTTAAACAATGTTGTGTTCTAGAAGTAATGTTAAACAATGTTGTGTTCTAGAAGTAATGTTAAACAATGTTGTGTTCTAGAAGTAATGTTAAACAATGTTGTGTCTAGAAGTAATGTTAAACAATGTTGTGTTCTAGAAGTAATGTTAAACAATGTTGTGTTCTAGAAGTAATGTTAAACAATGTTGCGTTCTAGAAGTAATGTTAAAGTTCTAGAAGTAATGTTAAACAATGTTGTGTTCTAGAAGTAATGTTAAACAATGTTGCGTTCTAGAAGTAATGTTAAACAATGTTGTGTTCTAGAAGTAATGTTAAACAATGTTGTGTTCTAGAAGTAATGTTAAACAATGTTGTGTTCTAGAAGTAATGTTAAACAATGTTGTGTTCTAGAAGTAATGTTAAACAATGTTGTGTTCTAGAAGTAATGTTAAACAATGTTGTGTTCTAGAAGTAATGTTAAACAATGTTGTGTTCTAGAAGTAATGTTAAACAATGTTGTGTTCTAGAAGTAATGTTAAACAATGTTGTGTTCTAGAAGTAATGTTAAACAATGTTGTGTTCTAGAAGTAATGTTAAACAATGTTGTGTTCTAGAAGTAATGTTAAACAATGTTGTGTTCTAGAAGTAATGTTAAACAATGTTGTGTTCTAGAAGTAATGTTAAACAATGTTGTGTTCTAGAAGTAATGTTAAACAATGTTGTGTTCTAGAAGTAATGTTAAACAATGTTGTGTCTAGAAGTAATGTTAAACTAGAAGTAATGTTAAACAATGTTGTGTTCTAGAAGTAATGTTAAACAATGCTGTGTTCTAGAAGTAATGTTAAACAATGTTGTGTTCTAGAAGTAATGTTAAACAATGTTGTGTTCTAGAAGTAATGTTAAACAATGTTGTGTTCTAGAAGTAATGTTAAACAATGTTGTGTTCTAGAAGTAATGTTAAACAATGTTGCGTTCTAGAAGTAATGTTAAACAATGTTGTGTTCTAGAAGTAATGTTAAACAATGTTGTGTTCTAGAAGTAATGTTAAACAATGTTGTGTTCTAGAAGTAATGTTAAACAATGTTGTGTTCTAGAAGTAATGTTAAACAATGTTGTGTTCTAGAAGTAATGTTAAACAATGTTAAACAATGTTGTGTTCTAGAAGTAATGTTAAACAATGTTGTGTTCTAGAAGTAATGTTAAACAACGTTGTGTTCTAGAAGTAATGTTAAACAATGTTGTGTTCTAGAAGTAATGTTAAACAATGTTGCGTTCTAGAAGTAATGTTAAACAACGTTGTGTTCTAGAAGTAATGTTAAACAATGTTGTGTTCTAGAAGTAATGTTAAACAATGTTGTGTTCTAGAAGTAATGTTAAACAATGTTGTGTTCTAGAAGTAATGTTAAACAATGTTGCGTTCTAGAAGTAATGTTAAACAATGTTGTGTTCTAGAAGTAATGTTAAACAATGTTGTGTTCTAGAAGTAATGTTAAACAATGTTGTGTTCTAGAAGTAATGTTAAACAATGTTGTGTTCTAGAAGTAATGTTAAACAATGTTGTGTTCTAGAAGTAATGTTAAACAATGTTGTGTTCTAGAAGTAATGTTAAACAATGTTGTGTTCTAGAAGTAATGTTAAACAATGTTGTGTTCTAGAAGTAATGTTAAACAATGTTGTGTTCTAGAAGTAATGTTAAACAATGTTGTGTTCTAGAAGTAATGTTAAACAATGTTGTGTTCTAGAAGTAATGTTAAACAATGTTGTGTTCTAGAAGTAATGTTAAACAATGTTGCGTTCTAGAAGTAATGTTAAACAATGTTGTGTTCTAGAAGTAATGTTAAACAATGTTGCGTTCTAGAAGTAATGTTAAACAATGTTGTGTTCTAGAAGTAATGTTAAACAATGTTGTGTTCTAGAAGTAATGTTAAACAATGTTGTGTTCTAGAAGTAATGTTAAACAATGTTGTGTTCTAGAAGTAATGTTAAACAATGTTGTGTTCTAGAAGTAATGTTAAACAATGTTGTGTTCTAGAAGTAATGTTAAACAATGTTGTGTTCTAGAAGTAATGTTAATGATGTTATGTTCTGGAAGTAATGTTAAACAATGTTGTGTTCTAGAAGTAATGTTAAACAATGTTGTGTTCTAGAAGTAATGGTAAACAATGTTGTGTTCTAGAAGTAATGTTAATGATGTTATGTTCTGGAAGTAATGTTAAACAATGTTGTTCTAGAAGTAATGTTAAACAATGTTGTGTTCTAGAAGTAATGTTAAACAATGTTGCGTTCTAGAAGTAATGTTAAACAATGTTGCGTTCTAGAAGTAATGTTAAACAATGTTGTGTTCTAGAAGTAATGTTAAACAATGTTGTGTTCTAGAAGTAATGTTAAACAATGTTGTGTTCTAGAAGTAATGTTAAACAATGATGTGTTCTAGAAGTTAATGTTAAACAATGTTGTGTTCTAGAAGTTAAAATGTTAAACAATGTTGTGTTCTAGAAGTAATGTTAAACAATGTTGTGTTCTAGAAGTAATGTTAAACAATGTTGTGTTCTAGAAGTAATGTTAAACAACGTTGTGTTCTAGAAGTAATGTTAAACAATGTTGTGTTCTAGAAGTAATGTTAAACAATGTTGTGTTCTAGAAGTAATGTTAAACAATGTTGTGTTCTAGAAGTAATGTTAAACAATGTTGTGTTCTAGAAGTAATGTTAAACAATGTTGTGTTCTAGAAGTAATGTTAAACAATGTTGCGTTCTAGAAGTAATGTTAAACAATGTTGTGTTCTAGAAGTAATGTTAAACAATGTTGTGTTCTAGAAGTAATGTTAAACAATGTTGTGTTCTAGAAGTAATGTTAAACAATGTTGTGTTCTAGAAGTAATGTTAAACAATGTTGTGTTCTAGAAGTAATGTTAAACAATGTTGTGTTCTAGAAGTAATGTTAAACAATGTTGTGTTCTAGAAGTAATGTTAAACAATGTTGTGTTCTAGAAGTAATGTTAAACAATGTTGTGTTCTAGAAGTAATGTTAAACAATGTTCTAGAAGTAATGTTAAACAATGTTGTGTTCTAGAAGTAATGTTAAACAATGTTGTGTTCTAGAAGTAATGTTAAACAATGTTGTGTTCTAGAAGTAATGTTAAACAATGTTGTGTTCTAGAAGTAATGTTAAACAATGTTGTGTTCTAGAAGTAATGTTAAACAATGTTGTGTTCTAGAAGTAATGTTAAACAATGTTGTGTTCTAGAAGTAATGTTAAACAATGTTGTGTTCTAGAAGTAATGTTAAACAATGTTGTGTTCTAGAAGTAATGTTAAACAATGTTGTGTTCTAGAAGTAATGTTAAACAATGTTGTGTTCTAGAAGTAATGTTAAACAATGTTGTGTTCTAGAAGTAATGTTAAACAATGTTGTGTTCTAGAAGTAATGTTAAACAATGTTGTGTTCTAGAAGTAATGTTAAACAATGTTGTGTTCTAGAAGTAATGTTAAACAATGTTGCGTTCTAGAAGTAATGTTAAACAATGTTGTGTTCTAGAAGTAATGTTAAACAATGTTGTGTTCTAGAAGTAATGTTAAACAATGTTGTGTTCTAGAAGTAATGTTAAACAATGTTGTGTTCTAGAAGTAATGTTAAACAATGTTGTGTTCTAGAAGTAATGTTAAACAATGTTGTGTTCTAGAAGTAATGTTAAACAATGTTGTGTTCTAGAAGTAATGTTAAACAATGTTGTGTTCTAGAAGTAATGTTAAACAATGTTGTGTTCTAGAAGTAATGTTAAACAATGTTGTGTTCTAGAAGTAATGTTAAACAATGTTGTGTTCTAGAAGTAATGTTAAACAATGTTGTGTTCTAGAAGTAATGTTAAACAATGTTGTGTTCTAGAAGTAATGTTAAACAATGTTGTGTTCTAGAAGTAATGTTAAACAATGTTGTGTTCTAGAAGTAATGTTAAACAATGTTGTGTTCTAGAAGTAATGTTAAACAATGTTGCGTTCTAGAAGTAATGTTAAACAATGTTGTGTTCTAGAAGTAATGTTAAACAATGTTGTGTTCTAGAAGTAATGTTAAACAATGTTGTGTTCTAGAAGTAATGTTAAACAATGTTGTGTTCTAGAAGTAATGTTAAACAATGTTGTGTTCTAGAAGTAATGTTAAACAATGTTGTGTTCTAGAAGTAATGTTAAACAATGTTGTGTTCTAGAAGTAATGTTAAACAATGTTGTGTTCTAGAAGTAATGTTAAACAATGTTGTGTTCTAGAAGTAATGTTAAACAATGTTGTGTTCTAGAAGTAATGTTAAACAATGTTGTGTTCTAGAAGTAATGTTAAACAATGTTGTGTTCTAGAAGTAATGTTAAACAATGTTGTGTTCTAGAAGTAATGTTAAACAATGTTGTGTTCTAGAAGTAATGTTAAACAATGTTGTGTTCTAGAAGTAATGTTAAACAATGTTGTGTTCTAGAAGTAATGTTAAACAATGTTGTGTTCTAGAAGTAATGTTAAACAATGTTGTGTTCTAGAAGTAATGTTAAACAATGTTGTGTTCTAGAAGTAATGTTAAACAATGTTGTGTTCTAGAAGTAATGTTAAACAATGTTCTAGAAGTAATGTTAAACAATGTTGTGTTCTAGAAGTAATGTTAAACAATGTTGTGTTCTAGAAGTAATGTTAAACAATGTTGTGTTCTAGAAGTAATGTTAAACAATGTTGTGTTCTAGAAGTAATGTTAAACAATGTTGTGTTCTAGAAGTAATGTTAAACAATGTTGTGTTCTAGAAGTAATGTTAAACAATGTTGTGTTCTAGAAGTAATGTTAAACAATGTTGTGTTCTAGAAGTAATGTTAAACAATGTTGTGTTCTAGAAGTAATGTTAAACAATGTTGCGTTCTAGAAGTAATGTTAAACAATGTTGTGTTCTAGAAGTAATGTTAAACAATGTTGTGTTCTAGAAGTAATGTTAAACAATGTTGTGTTCTAGAAGTAATGTTAAACAATGTTGTGTTCTAGAAGTAATGTTAAACAATGTTGTGTTCTAGAAGTAATGTTAAACAATGTTGTGTTCTAGAAGTAATGTTAAACAATGTTGTGTTCTAGAAGTAATGTTAAACAATGTTGTGTTCTAGAAGTAATGTTAAACAATGTTGTGTTCTAGAAGTAATGTTGTTGTGTTCTAGAAGTAATGTTAAACAATGTTGTGTTCTAGAAGTAATGTTAAACAATGTTGTGTTCTAGAAGTAATGTTAAACAATGTTGTGTTCTAGAAGTAATGTTAAACAATGTTGTGTTCTAGAAGTAATGTTAAACAATGTTGTGTTCTAGAAGTAATGTTAAACAATGTTGTGTTCTAGAAGTAATGTTAAACAATGTTGTGTTCTATGTTAAACAAGTAATGTTAAACAATGTTGTGTTCTAGAAGTAATGTTAAACAATGTTGTGTTCTAGAAGTAATGTTAAACAATGTTGTGTTCTAGAAGTAATGTTAAACAATGTTGTGTTCTAGAAGTAATGTTAAACAATGTTGTGTTCTAGAAGTAATGTTAAACAATGTTGTGTTCTAGAAGTAATGTTAAACAATGTTGTGTTCTAGAAGTAATGTTAAACAATGTTGTGTTCTAGAAGTAATGTTAAACAATGTTGCGTTCTAGAAGTAATGTTAAACAATGTTGTGTTCTAGAAGTAATGTTAAACAATGTTAGTTCTAGAAGTAATGTTAAACAATGTTGTGTTCTAGAAGTAATGTTAAACAATGTTGTGTTCTAGAAGTAATGTTAAACAATGTTGTGTTCTAGAAGTAATGTTAAACAATGTTGTGTTCTAGAAGTAATGTTAAACAATGTTGTGTTCTAGAAGTAATGTTAAACAATGTTGTGTTCTAGAAGTAATGTTAAACAATGTTGCGTTCTAGAAGTAATGTTAAACAACGTTGTTCTAGAAGTAATGTTCGTTGTGTTCTAGAAGTAATGTTAAACAATGTTGTGTTCTAGAAGTAATGTTAAACAATGTTGTGTTCTAGAAGTTGTTGTGTGTTCTAGAAGTAATGTTAAACAATGTTGTGTTCTAGAAGTAATGTTAAACAATGTTGTGTTCTAGAAGTAATGTTAAACAATGTTGTGTTCTTAATGTTAAACAATGTTGTGTTCTAGAAGTAATGTTAAACAATGTTGTGTTCTAGAAGTAATGTTAAACAATGTTGTGTTCTAGAAGTAATGTTAAACAATGTTGTGTTCTAGAAGTAATGTTAAACAATGTTGTGTTCTAGAAGTAATGTTAAACAATGTTGTGTTCTAGAAGTAATGTTAAACAATGTTGTGTTCTAGAAGTAATGTTAAACAACGTTGTGTTCTAGAAGTAATGTTAAACAATGTTGTGTTCTAGAAGTAATGTTAAACAATGCTGTGTTCTAGAAGTAATGTTAAACAATGTTGTGTTCTAGAAGTAATGTTAAACAATGTTGTGTTCTAGAAGTAATGTTAAACAATGTTGTGTTCTAGAAGTAATGTTAAACAATGTTGTGTTCTAGAAGTAATGTTAAACAATGTTGTGTTCTAGAAGTAATGTTAAACAATGTTGTGTCTAGAAGTAATGTTTCTAGAAGTAATGTTAAACAATGTTGTGTTCTAGAAGTAATGTTAAACAATGTTGCGTTCTAGAAGTAATGTTAAACAATGTTGTGTTCTAGAAGTAATGTTAAACAATGTTGTGTTCTAGAAGTAATGTTAAACAATGTTGTGTTCTAGAAGTAATGTTAAACAATGTTGTGTTCTAGAAGTAATGTTAAACAATGTTGTGTTCTAGAAGTAATGTTAAACAATGTTGTGTTCTAGAAGTAATGTTAAACAATGTTGTGTTCTAGAAGTAATGTTAAACAATGTTAAACAATGTTGTGTTCTAGAAGTAATGTTAAACAATGTTGTGTTCTAGAAGTAATGTTAAACAATGTTGTGTTCTAGAAGTAATGTTAAACAATGTTGTGTTCTAGAAGTAATGTTAAACAATGTTGTGTTCTAGAAGTAATGTTAAACAACGTTGTGTTCTAGAAGTAATGTTAAACAATGTTGTGTTCTAGAAGTAATGTTAAACAACGTTGTGTTCTAGAAGTAATGTTAAACAATGTTGTGTTCTAGAAGTAATGTTAAACAATGTTGTGTTCTAGAAGTAATGTTAAACAATGTTGTGTTCTAGAAGTAATGTTAAACAATGTTGTGTTCTAGAAGTAATGTTAAACAATGTTGTGTTCTAGAAGTAATGTTAAACAATGTTGTGTTCTAGAAGTAATGTTAAACAACGTTGTGTTCTAGAAGTAATGTTAAACAATGTTGTGTTCTAGAAGTAATGTTAAACAATGTTGTGTTCTAGAAGTAATGTTAAACAATGTTGTGTTCTAGAAGTAATGTTAAACAATGTTGTGTTCTAGAAGTAATGTTAAACAATGTTGTGTTCTAGAAGTAATGTTAAACAATGTTGTGTTCTAGAAGTAATGTTAAACAATGTTGTGTTCTAGAAGTAATGTTAAACAATGTTGTGTTCTAGAAGTAATGTTAAACAATGTTGTGTTCTAGAAGTAATGTTAAACAATGTTGTGTTCTAGAAGTAATGTTAAACAATGTTGTGTTCTAGAAGTAATGTTAAACAATGTTGTGTTCTAGAAGTAATGTTAAACAATGTTGTGTTCTAGAAGTAATGTTAAACAATGTTGTGTTCTAGAAGTAATGTTAAACAATGTTGTGTTCTAGAAGTAATGTTAAACAATGTTGTGTTCTAGAAGTAATGTTAAACAATGTTGTGTTCTAGAAGTAATGTTAAACAATGTTGTGTTCTAGAAGTAATGTTAAACAATGTTGTGTTCTAGAAGTAATGTTAAACAATGTTGTGTTCTAGAAGTAATGTTAAACAATGTTGTGTTCTAGAAGTAATGTTAAACAATGTTGTGTTCTAGAAGTAATGTTAAACAATGTTGTGTTCTAGAAGTAATGTTAAACAATGTTGTGTTCTAGAAGTAATGTTAAACAATGTTGTGTTCTAGAAGTAATGTTAAACAATGTTGTGTTCTAGAAGTAATGTTAAACAATGTTGTGTTCTAGAAGTAATGTTAAACAACGTTGTGTTCTAGAAGTAATGTTAAACAATGTTGTGTTCTAGAAGTAATGTTAAACAATGTTGTGTTCTAGAAGTAATGTTAAACAATGTTGTGTTCTAGAAGTAATGTTAAACAATGTTGTGTTCTAGAAGTAATGTTAAACAATGTTGTGTTCTAGAAGTAATGTTAAACAATGTTGCGTTCTAGAAGTAATGTTAAACAATGTTGTGTTCTAGAAGTAATGTTAAACAATGTTGTTCTAGAAGTAATGTTAAACAAGTTCTAAGTAATGTTAAACAATGTTGTGTTCTAGAAGTAATGTTAAACAATGTTGTGTTCTAGAAGTAATGTTAAACAATGTTGTGTTCTAGAAGTAATGTTAAACAATGTTGTGTTCTAGAAGTAATGTTAAACAATGTTGTGTTCTAGAAGTAATGTTAAACAATGTTGTGTTCTAGAAGTAATGTTAAACAATGTTGTGTTCTAGAAGTAATGTTAAACAATGTTGTGTTCTAGAAGTAATGTTAAACAATGTTGTGTTCTAGAAGTAATGTTAAACAATGTTGTGTTCTAGAAGTAATGTTAAACAATGTTGTGTTCTAGAAGTAATGTTAAACAATGTTGTGTTCTAGAAGTAATGTTAAACAATGTTGTGTTCTAGAAGTAATGTTAAACAACGTTGTGTTCTAGAAGTAATGTTAAACAATGTTGTGTTCTAGAAGTAATGTTAAACAATGCTGTGTTCTAGAAGTAATGTTAAACAATGTTGTGTTCTAGAAGTAATGTTAAACAATGTTGTGTTCTAGAAGTAATGTTAAACAATGTTGTGTTCTAGAAGTAATGTTAAACAATGTTGTGTTCTAGAAGTAATGTTAAACAATGTTGTGTTCTAGAAGTAATGTTAAACAATGTTGCGTTCTAGAAGTTAATGTTAAACAATGTTGTGTTCTAGAAGTAATGTTAAACAATGTTGTGTTCTAGAAGTAATGTTAAACAATGTTGTGTTCTAGAAGTAATGTTAAACAATGTTGTGTTCTAGAAGTAATGTTAAACAATGTTGTGTTCTAGAAGTAATGTTAAACAATGTTGTGTTCTAGAAGTAATGTTAAACAATGTTGTGTTCTAGAAGTAATGTTAAACAATGTTGTGTTCTAGAAGTAATGTTAAACAATGTTGTGTTCTAGAAGTAATGTTAAACAATGTTGTGTTCTAGAAGTAATGTTAAACAATGTTGTGTTCTAGAAGTAATGTTAAACAATGTTGTGTTCTAGAAGTAATGTTAAACAATGTTGTGTTCTAGAAGTAATGTTAAACAATGTTGTGTTCTAGAAGTAATGTTAAACAATGTTGTGTTCTAGAAGTAATGTTAAACAATGTTGTGTTCTAGAAGTAATGTTAAACAATGTTGTGTTCTAGAAGTAATGTTAAACAATGTTGTGTTCTAGAAGTAATGTTAAACAATGTTTGTGTTCTAGAAGTAATGTTAAACAATGTTGTGTTCTAGAAGTAATGTTAAACAATGTTGTGTTCTAGAAGTAATGTTAAACAATGTTGTGTTCTAGAAGTAATGTTAAACAATGTTGTGTTCTAGAAGTAATGTTAAACAATGTTGTGTTCTAGAAGTAATGTTAAACAATGTTGTGTTCTAGAAGTAATGTTAAACAATGTTGTGTTCTAGAAGTAATGTTAAACAATGTTGTGTTCTAGAAGTAATGTTAAACAATGTTGTGTTCTAAGAAGTTCTAGAAGTAATGTTAAACAATGTTGCGTTCTAGAAGTAATGTTAAACAATGTTGTGTTCTAGAAGTAATGTTAAACAATGTTGTGTTCTAGAAGTAATGTTAAACAATGTTGTGTTCTAGAAGTAATGTTAAACAATGTTGTGTTCTAGAAGTAATGTTAAACAACGTTGTGTTCTAGAAGTAATGTTAAACAATGTTGTGTTCTAGAAGTAATGTTAAACAATGCTGTGTTCTAGAAGTAATGTTAAACAATGTTGTGTTCTAGAAGTAATGTTAAACAATGTTGTGTTCTAGAAGTAATGTTAAACAATGTTGTGTTCTAGAAGTAATGTTAAACAATGTTGCGTTCTAGAAGTAATGTTAAACAATGTTGTGTTCTAGAAGTAATGTTAAACAATGTTGTGTTCTAGAAGTAATGTTAAACAATGTTGTGTTCTAGAAGTAATGTTAAACAATGTTGTGTTCTAGAAGTAATGTTAAACAATGTTGTGTTCTAGAAGTAATGTTAAACAATGTTGTGTTCTAGAAGTAATGTTAAACAATGTTGTGTTCTAGAAGTAATGTTAAACAATGTTGTGTTCTAGAAGTAATGTTAAACAATGTTGTGTTCTAGAAGTAATGTTAAACAATGTTGCGTTCTAGAAGTAATGTTAAACAATGTTGTGTTCTAGAAGTAATGTTAAACAATGTTGTGTTCTAGAAGTAATGTTAAACAATGTTGTGTTCTAGAAGTAATGTTAAACAATGTTGTGTTCTAGAAGTAATGTTAAACAATGTTGCGTTCTAGAAGTAATGTTAAACAATGTTGTGTTCTAGAAGTAATGTTAAACAATGTTGTGTTCTAGAAGTAATGTTAAACAATGTTGTGTTCTAGAAGTAATGTTAAACAATGTTGTGTTCTAGAAGTAATGTTAAACAATGTTGTGTTCTAGAAGTAATGTTAAACAATGTTGTGTTCTAGAAGTAATGTTAAACAATGTTGTGTTCTAGAAGTAATGTTAAACAATGTTGTGTTCTAGAAGTAATGTTAAACAATGTTGTGTTCTAGAAGTAATGTTAAACAATGTTGTGTTCTAGAAGTAATGTTAAACAAGTTCTAGAAGTAATGTTAAACAATGTTGTGTTCTAGAAGTAATGTTAAACAATGTTGTGTTCTAGAAGTAATGTTAAACAATGTTGTGTTCTAGAAGTAATGTTAAACAATGTTGTGTTCTAGAAGTAATGTTAAACAATGTTGTGTTCTAGAAGTAATGTTAAACAATGTTGTGTTCTAGAAGTAATGTTAAACAATGTTGCGTTCTAGAAGTAATGTTAAACAATGTTGCGTTCTAGAAGTAATGTTAAACAATGTTGTGTTCTAGAAGTAATGTTAAACAATGTTGTGTTCTAGAAGTAATGTTAAACAATGTTGTGTTCTAGAAGTAATGTTAAACAATGTTGTGTTCTAGAAGTAATGTTAAACAATGTTGTGTTCTAGAAGTAATGTTAAACAATGTTGTGTTCTAGAAGTAATGTTAAACAATGTTGTGTTCTAGAAGTAATGTTAAACAATGTTGTGTTCTAGAAGTAATGTTAAACAATGTTGTGTTCTAGAAGTAATGTTAAACAATGTTGTGTTCTAGAAGTAATGTTAAACAATGTTGTGTTCTAGAAGTAATGTTAAACAATGTTGTGTTCTAGAAGTAATGTTAAACAATGTTGTGTTCTAGAAGTAATGTTAAACAATGTTGTGTTCTAGAAGTAATGTTAAACAATGTTGTGTTCTAGAAGTAATGTTAAACAATGTTGTGTTCTAGAAGTAATGTTAAACAATGTTGTGTTCTAGAAGTAATGTTAAACAATGTTGTGTTCTAGAAGTAATGTTAAACAATGTTGTGTTCTAGAAGTAATGTTAAACAATGTTGTGTTCTAGAAGTAATGTTAAACAATGTTGTGTTCTAGAAGTAATGTTAAACAATGTTGTGTTCTAGAAGTAATGTTAAACAATGTTGTGTTCTAGAAGTAATGTTAAACAATGTTGTGTTCTAGAAGTAATGTTAAACAATGTTGTGTTCTAGAAGTAATGTTAAACAATGTTGTGTTCTAGAAGTAATGTTAAACAATGTTGTGTTCTAGAAGTAATGTTAAACAATGTTGTGTTCTAGAAGTAATGTTAAACAATGTTGTGTTCTAGAAGTAATGTTAAACAAGAAGTAATGTTAAACAATGTTGTGTTCTAGAAGTAATGTTAAACAATGTTGTGTTCTAGAAGTAATGTTAAACAATGTTGTGTTCTAGAAGTAATGTTAAACAATGTTGTGTTCTAGAAGTAATGTTAAACAATGTTGTGTTCTAGAAGTAATGTTAAACAATGTTGTGTTCTAGAAGTAATGTTAAACAATGTTGTGTTCTAGAAGTAATGTTAAACAATGTTGTGTTCTAGAAGTAATGTTAAACAATGTTGTGTTCTAGAAGTAATGTTAAACAATGTTGTGTTCTAGAAGTAATGTTAAACAATGTTGTGTTCTAGAAGTAATGTTAAACAATGTTGTGTTCTAGAAGTAATGTTAAACAATGTTGTGTTCTAGAAGTAATGTTAAACAATGTTGTGTTCTAGAAGTAATGTTAAACAATGTTGTGTTCTAGAAGTAATGTTAAACAATGTTGTGTTCTAGAAGTAATGTTAAACAATGTTGTGTTCTAGAAGTAATGTTAAACAATGTTGTGTTCTAGAAGTAATGTTAAACAATGTTGTGTTCTAGAAGTAATGTTAAACAATGTTGTGTTCTAGAAGTAATGTTAAACAATGTTGTGTTCTAGAAGTAATGTTAAACAATGTTGTGTTCTAGAAGTAATGTTAAACAATGTTGCGTTCTAGAAGTAATGTTAAACAATGTTGTGTTCTAGAAGTAATGTTAAACAATGTTGTGTTCTAGAAGTAATGTTAAACAATGTTGTGTTCTAGAAGTAATGTTAAACAATGTTGTGTTCTAGAAGTAATGTTAAACAATGTTGTGTTCTAGAAGTAATGTTAAACAATGTTGTGTTCTAGAAGTAATGTTAAACAATGTTGTGTTCTAGAAGTAATGTTAAACAATGTTGTGTTCTAGAAGTAATGTTAAACAATGTTGCGTTCTAGAAGTAATGTTAAACAATGTTGTGTTCTAGAAGTAATGTTAAACAATGTTGTGTTCTAGAAGTAATGTTAAACAATGTTGTGTTCTAGAAGTAATGTTAAACAATGTTGTGTTCTAGAAGTAATGTTAAACAATGTTGTGTTCTAGAAGTAATGTTAAACAATGTTGTGTTCTAGAAGTAATGTTAAACAATGTTGTGTTCTAGAAGTAATGTTAAACAATGTTGTGTTCTAGAAGTAATGTTAAACAATGTTGTGTTCTAGAAGTAATGTTAAACAATGTTGTGTTCTAGAAGTAATGTTAAACAATGTTGTGTTCTAGAAGTAATGTTAAACAATGTTGTGTTCTAGAAGTAATGTTAAACAATGTTGCGTTCTAGAAGTAATGTTAAACAATGTTGTGTTCTAGAAGTAATGTTAAACAATGTTGTGTTCTAGAAGTAATGTTAAACAATGTTGTGTTCTAGAAGTAATGTTAAACAATGTTGTGTTCTAGAAGTAATGTTAAACAATGTTGTGTTCTAGAAGTAATGTTAAACAATGTTGTGTTCTAGAAGTAATGTTAAACAATGTTGTGTTCTAGAAGTAATGTTAAACAATGTTGTGTTCTAGAAGTAATGTTAAACAATGTTGTGTTCTAGAAGTAATGTTAAACAATGTTGTGTTCTAGAAGTAATGTTAAACAATGTTGTGTTCTAGAAGTAATGTTAAACAATGTTGTGTTCTAGAAGTAATGTTAAACAATGTTGTGTTCTAGAAGTAATGTTAAACAATGTTGTGTTCTAGAAGTAATGTTAAACAATGTTGCGTTCTAGAAGTAATGTTAAACAATGTTGTGTTCTAGAAGTAATGTTAAACAATGTTGTGTTCTAGAAGTAATGTTAAACAATGTTGTGTTCTAGAAGTAATGTTAAACAATGTTGTGTTCTAGAAGTAATGTTAAACAATGTTGTGTTCTAGAAGTAATGTTAAACAATGTTGTGTTCTAGAAGTAATGTTAAACAATGTTGTGTTCTAGAAGTAATGTTAAACAATGTTGTGTTCTAGAAGTAATGTTAAACAATGTTGTGTTCTAGAAGTAATGTTAAACAATGTTGTGTTCTAGAAGTAATGTTAAACAATGTTGCGTTCTAGAAGTAATGTTAAACAATGTTGTGTTCTAGAAGTAATGTTAAACAATGTTGTGTTCTAGAAGTAATGTTAAACAATGTTGTGTTCTAGAAGTAATGTTAAACAATGTTGTGTTCTAGAAGTAATGTTAAACAATGTTGTGTTCTAGAAGTAATGTTAAACAATGTTGTGTTCTAGAAGTAATGTTAAACAATGTTGTGTTCTAGAAGTAATGTTAAACAATGTTGTGTTCTAGAAGTAATGTTAAACAATGTTGTGTTCTAGAAGTAATGTTAAACAATGTTGTGTTCTAGAAGTAATGTTAAACAATGTTGTGTTCTAGAAGTAATGTTAAACAATGTTGTGTTCTAGAAGTAATGTTAAACAATGTTGTGTTCTAGAAGTAATGTTAAACAATGTTGTGTTCTAGAAGTAATGTTAAACAATGTTGTGTTCTAGAAGTAATGTTAAACAATGTTGTGTTCTAGAAGTAATGTTAAACAATGTTGTGTTCTAGAAGTAATGTTAAACAATGTTAAACAATGTTGTGTTCTAGAAGTAATGTTAAACAATGTTGTGTTCTAGAAGTAATGTTAAACAATGTTGTGTTCTAGAAGTAATGTTAAACAATGTTGTGTTCTAGAAGTAATGTTAAACAATGTTGTGTTCTAGAAGTAATGTTAAACAATGTTGTGTTCTAGAAGTAATGTTAAACAATGTTGTGTTCTAGAAGTAATGTTAAACAATGTTGTGTTCTAGAAGTAATGTTAAACAATGTTGTGTTCTAGAAGTAATGTTAAACAATGTTGTGTTCTAGAAGTAATGTTAAACAATGTTGTGTTCTAGAAGTAATGTTAAACAATGTTGTGTTCTAGAAGTAATGTTAAACAATGTTGTGTTCTAGAAGTAATGTTAAACAATGATGTTATGTTCTGGAAGTAATGTTAAACAATGTTGTGTTCTAGAAGTAATGTTAAACAATGTTGTGTTCTAGAAGTAATGTTAAACAATGTTGTGTTCTAGAAGTAATGTTAAACAATGTTGTGTTCTAGAAGTAATGTTAAACAATGTTGTGTTCTAGAAGTAATGTTAAACAATGTTGTGTTCTAGAAGTAATGTTAAACAATGTTGTGTTCTAGAAGTAATGTTAAACAATGTTGTGTTCTAGAAGTAATGTTAAACAATGTTGTGTTCTAGAAGTAATGTTAAACAATGTTGCGTTCTAGAAGTAATGTTAAACAATGTTGCGTTCTAGAAGTAATGTTAAACAATGTTGCGTTCTAGAAGTAATGTTAAACAATGTTGTGTTCTAGAAGTAATGTTAAACAATGTTGTGTTCTAGAAGTAATGTTAAACAATGTTAAACAATGTTGTGTTCTAGAAGTAATGTTAAACAATGTTGTGTTCTAGAAGTAATGTTAAACAATGTTGTGTTCTAGAAGTAATGTTAAACAATGTTGTGTTCAATGTTAAACAATGTTGTGTTCTAGAAGTAATGTTAAACAATGTTGTGTTCTAGAAGTAATGTTAAACAATGTTGTGTTCTAGAAGTAATGTTAAACAATGTTGTGTTCTAGAAGTAATGTTAAACAATGTTGTGTTCTAGAAGTAATGTTAAACAATGTTGTGTTCTAGAAGTAATGTTAAACAATGTTAGAAGTAATGTTCAATGTTAGAAGTAATGTTAAACAATGTTGTGTTCTAGAAGTAATGTTAAACAATGTTGTGTTCTAGAAGTAATGTTAAACAATGTTGTGTTCTAGAAGTAATGTTAAACAATGTTGTGTTCTAGAAGTAATGTTAAACAATGTTGTGTTCTAGAAGTAATGTTAAACAATGTTGCGTTCTAGAAGTAATGTTAAACAATGTTGTGTTCTAGAAGTAATGTTAAACAATGTTGTGTTCTAGAAGTAATGTTAAACAATGTTGTGTTCTAGAAGTAATGTTAAACAATGTTGTGTTCTAGAAGTAATGTTAAACAATGTTGTGTTCTAGAAGTAATGTTAAACAATGTTGTGTTCTAGAAGTAATGTTAAACAATGTTGTGTTCTAGAAGTAATGTTAAACAATGTTGTGTTCTAGAAGTAATGTTAAACAATGTTGTGTTCTAGAAGTAATGTTAAACAATGTTGTGTTCTAGAAGTAATGTTAAACAATGTTGTGTTCTAGAAGTAATGTTAAACAATGTTGTGTTCTAGAAGTAATGTTAAACAATGTTGTGTTCTAGAAGTAATGTTAAACAATGTTGTGTTCTAGAAGTAATGTTAAACAATGTTGTGTTCTAGAAGTAATGTTAAACAATGTTGTGTTCTAGAAGTAATGTTAAACAATGTTGTGTTCTAGAAGTAATGTTAAACAATGTTGTGTTCTAGAAGTAATGTTAAACAATGTTGTGTTCTAGAAGTAATGTTAAACAATGTTGTGTTCTAGAAGTAATGTTAAACAATGTTGTGTTCTAGAAGTAATGTTAAACAATGTTGTGTTCTAGAAGTAATGTTAAACAATGTTGTTCTAGAAGTAATGTTAAACTAGAAGTAATGTTAAACAATGTTGTGTTCTAGAAGTAATGTTAAACAATGTTGTGTTCTAGAAGTAATGTTAAACAATGTTGTGTTCTAGAAGTAATGTTAAACAATGTTGTGTTCTAGAAGTAATGTTAAACAATGTTGTGTTCTAGAAGTAATGTTAAACAATGTTGTGTTCTAGAAGTAATGTTAAACAATGTTGTGTTCTAGAAGTAATGTTAAACAATGTTGTGTTCTAGAAGTAATGTTAAACAATGTTGTGTTCTAGAAGTAATGTTAAACAATGTTGTGTTCTAGAAGTAATGTTAAACAATGTTGTGTTCTAGAAGTAATGTTAAACAATGTTGTGTTCTAGAAGTAATGTTAAACAATGTTGTGTTCTAGAAGTAATGTTAAACAATGTTGTGTTCTAGAAGTAATGTTAAACAATGTTGTGTTCTAGAAGTAATGTTAAACAATGTTGTGTTCTAGTAAGTAATGTTAAAGTAATGTTAAACAATGTTCTAGAAGTAATGTTAAACAATGTTGTGTTCTAGAAGTAATGTTAAACAATGTTGTGTTCTAGAAGTAATGTTAAACAATGTTGTGTTCTAGAAGTAATGTTAAACAATGTTGTGTTCTAGAAGTAATGTTAAACAATGTTGTGTTCTAGAAGTAATGTTAAACAATGTTGTGTTCTAGAAGTAATGTTAAACAATGTTGTGTTCTAGAAGTAATGTTAAACAATGTTGCGTTCTAGAAGTAATGTTAAACAATGTTGCGTTCTAGAAGTAATGTTAAACAATGTTGTGTTCTAGAAGTAATGTTAAACAATGTTGTGTTCTAGAAGTAATGTTAAACAATGTTGTGTTCTAGAAGTAATGTTAAACAATGTTGTGTTCTAGAAGTAATGTTAAACAATGTTGTGTTCTAGAAGTAATGTTAAACAATGTTGTGTTCTAGAAGTAATGTTAAACAATGTTGCGTTCTAGAAGTAATGTTAAACAATGTTGTGTTCTAGAAGTAATGTTAAACAATGTTGCGTTCTAGAAGTAATGTTAAACAATGTTGTGTTCTAGAAGTAATGTTAAACAATGTTGTGTTCTAGAAGTAATGTTAAACAATGTTGTGTTCTAGAAGTAATGTTAAACAATGTTGTGTTCTAGAAGTAATGTTAAACAATGTTGTGTTCTAGAAGTAATGTTAAACAATGTTGTGTTCTAGAAGTAATGTTAAACAATGTTGTGTTCTAGAAGTAATGTTAAACAATGTTGTGTTCTAGAAGTAATGTTAAACAATGTTGTGTTCTAGAAGTAATGTTAAACAATGTTGAGTTCTAGAAGTAATGTTAAACAATGTTGTGTTCTAGAAGTAATGTTAAACAATGTTGTGTTCTAGAAGTAATGTTAAACAATGTTGTGTTCTAGAAGTAATGTTAAACAATGTTGTGTTCTAGAAGTAATGTTAAACAATGTTGTGTTCTAGAAGTAATGTTAAACAATGTTGTGTTCTAGA